>NW_017306994.1:1415512-1417626 GCF_000935625.1 Nanorana parkeri
ATACCCAGGATGGTTAATATGATAGTATTTTTAAAGGTATCCAACAATGTGTCTCCAGGAAAAAATAAAAACTTAGGATGGATAGTATGACAAAACATTCACTCCAATTTTGTTTTGTGTTTTTTTTTCCCTGGAGACACATTGTTGGATAACTTAAAAAATTGTATGATAATAACCATCCTGGGGATACTGTTGCTGGTGGCCACCAGTCACGATTGGGATTGATATTATATTGATATATATATGGTGTTGTCCATGGTTATTGCATTTGTACAGAGCTATGTGTAGGGTACTTTTTAGGATCTTAGATGTTTGTCTGATGTATATTTATGGTGTCCCTGCAAATTTTGGGAATAAAACAATTTTCATTGAACATAAATTGATATTCATTATCATTCTATGTTGGGATCTCTCTGAAAGAGGAAATAGACTTTTATATATATATTATACGTAAAGATTTTTATGTGGCTTAGGGTTTCATTAAGATATAATTTTTATATGTGAAATATTTAACCCTTTGAGTATTGTTTTACAGCAATTTCTTATGTTGATTCTTTATTTAGAACAACAATATACATACAAAGTAATTCATTACATTGAAATGAGACTGTATCTGAAAATCTGAAATCAGTTTTAAAAAGAAAATCAGGTTGCCGGCTATTTTTGGAATCTATGGTGCTTATTTTAAAAGCCACAACTCGCTTCCCAGAATTTACTTTCAGTCTTTCATGTGAGACTCATGGGCTGATTAAAGATGTGGTTTCACAGCTTGAGAGCAACAGGTCTGAGCTCCATGATGGGCAGATGTGCGTCTTAGTGTTTGGAGTGTTAATTTATTGAATGCTTGTGACAGAGCAGTCTTTTACATTGAAAAGTCTGATCTCACATGATGCTCCCTGTCCACAGGCTACTATGCACACCTTCGGCATTAAGGCGAGAAGTCATTTGCAATTGATTTTTCTTGATGTTGCCTGCTTTTAATGAAATATGTAGTATCTGTAGGGACAAAAAGAAAGAGAATTGTCTTTCTCCAGGTTTTGCATGCATGGCTAACCTTTCTGCAGAAGACGTCCCTGAGTTCCTCATCTTATTAGGGTAGCTGTCACTGGTTCCCTTCTTCTATATAGCATCATAAATCATGGTTTGAGTATGGACCAATCAAATCTCTCAGTTGTGACGTGCTAAGCCTCCTTCTTCTTTCACTAACAGAGTCATCCCACGAGCAATGATTCAACTCACTTTAAAGTAGGAACTCTTTCTAGCAAATTATAATTCTTTTTATAATGTTTCACCAGGTAATTCTTCTTGAGACTTTGATAGTCCCATTTCTATCTGTTTTTCATCAAAACATAAATGAAAGTCAAAGAACTTTATTCAATAACATAATAGCAAAGGTGTGATGTATCCCTTAGCAACTAATTTGATTTTAGCAGCTTAGTATAGGCACACTAATTAAAGTTGATCTATGATTGGTTGCTGTAAGTTACTACATAACATTGCTACTGGTGCATGTTATTAAATGAAGCCCACAGTGTTTCTTTTATCATAATCTTTCTAGCTGTCAGAATTCATGGTTTCCAAGGACACACACAAAATGAGCAGATGCCTATATACATGCTACTATATATATTGAAAACTGCAGTGAACATATGTTTTACCATACAGCCAATAAAATTTTGTATTAACAAAGATAACAAGCTCTGAGATTCTGTAATATATAAACTGTCCTTGGGATTTAGGGCAAATTGGCACTGACAGTATGTTAAAGGAAAAGTAATATGGCCCTCACTGATTTGGTGTTGACTTTGGTTTCTTTAGTCTGATGCTTTTCTAAACATGGCTATCCTTTTAATCTGCATTTGGAGTCAGCATGAGCTTTTCTGGTATCTGTAGCAAAGATCTGTATCTGTATCCTTCAGTCAATAGGTAATCCCTCAGAAGTGGGGATCTGTCTCTATGAAGATCCTGGTTTAACCCTTTTGTCATTTACACATCTTAGGAAGACTATAGCGTTATAAAAGATAAATATTTAATCATGTGACTCACACACAAATAAACACATTGGCTTGTAAAAGAAACATAAAGAAGAAGGCCTTATATATATATATATATAT
>NW_017306994.1:1417693-1423658 GCF_000935625.1 Nanorana parkeri
TATATATATATACCAAATTAAAACTCTGCTCTAACTTTGGACCAGTTTAAAAATTAACAGTTGAGCACGGCCATATCGGGCCACTACAGGGAAGGACAGGTGCTGTGTGTGATTGGTATGCAGCAGCTTGTCTTTCTCTATGGGACTATGCGGTCGTACGCTGCCCTACGCTCACCCAACCTGCACGTGCGTACGGGTGCGGGTGACCCTGCTCGGACACAGACAGGATCCATCCTGTCAGCGTATGAGTATGGACACCCGCACAGATGTGCAGGTCGGGTGAGTTTAGGGCGGCGTAGGCTGCATACTCCTATAGAGAAGCACAGGCTGCTGTGTATAATCACACGCAGCACCTGTCCTTCCCTGGAGCAGCCCAATACGGCCATGCACGCAGCACAGATCTGTACAGGCTGGCCGTTACCTATGTGAATGAGGGCTTAGGGTCACGGGAGGACTTATACTAACATCCTCCCATGACCCAAAGCTCAGTATATAGGGGGCTATTGCCTGCTATATACCGAGAGCGCCGCAGCCAGGACAGATCCCGACAATACTGTTGAGATCCACTAGGTTGGTTGATTGACAGCGGACTCTACCTATCTAGAGGCAGAGCCAGGTGTTCCTGCCCCCTCCCCATCCGTTCCTCCAGTCAGCGATTGAGGATCGGAGATGGGAGGGGGGGAATCCCTGCGGGGAGTGGTGACTGACAGTCACCGCTCTATGCAGGACGAGAATCAGTCAATAGAGCCGACGTGTGACAGTTTCAATGTCACACATCAGCTCTAACTATGAGGATGAGCGTAAATCACTCACCTCATAGTTCTCTTTTAAGTTCATGAGCTGAGATGTGGAGTTGTTCTTTACTTGTAAATAGTTTTTTGACTATCAGTTTGCAAGCTAAACATAATTTGTAATGGATGAAAAGTCTTAAGCTGGCTAGACACAGGCAGATCGCCTGAAGGATCTAGGGAAGGATTCTTTTTGTGGTGATAGCAGAAGCTATGCTGCCTACTGTGGACCAAATTATACTACCAATTTTTGACATGTGCTGTACTTGTTATACTGGACATATCCTCAATCTTTCCTTATTCTGCCATATAATAGTATACTGCCCGGATAATAGCCCAAGTATGATAATGTATAGCAACATGTCATATGGAATTAGTATGCTTTCTTCCCCTAAGAAAGTGTAGTGCATTTTTTTCTAGTATACCTTTAAACACATATGATCTGGAAGCTATAGCAGCACTCTACAGACTGGTAAGACTTGAAAATGTGATCACCCCTGTTGTGACTGTTAAGGGGCACAAGCATCAGAAGGGAGCACACTTTACTCCCCTGACCATAAAGATTTTCCTCCAAATACTCTACCCAGCAGCATTTTGTATTTAATGTGTATCTAAACCGAAAAGAAAACTGTTATATATTTAAGTCCTTAGATGTAGTGATTGCATTGGTTTTTTTTCCAGAATTATTCCCTGTTTTGTTTTAACTTGAAATTTTGTGAATAACACAGAGTACATCTCTGCAATACATACACATGTTGTATCCCAATAAAAATGCTGCAAATACAGAAAACTACCTGTTAATCCTGCCAGAATGTCCAGTAGGGTAGAACCTGGACAAGGCTGACAACAATGCTTGAGACTTCAGTGCAGCAGCAGGCAGAGTTATCAATTCAAACAGGAAGATAGGAGCACACTGAATTGCTGGAAGATTAACAGTTTTTTTTCTGTAGTTGTAGCAATTTTTAAGAGATTGAACGTGGAGAAATATGTATGTATTGAAAAAATCTACTTTTTATATTTTGCCCAGGCATGCACTTACATAAGTGTGGGGATTGTCCTCTTTCATACTGTTCCAGCTATCTGAAACAACCAGCTACAAAAAAGAAATGTAATATAGCAGTTCATAATAGAGTTTTCAAGAGGGAACCTGCATAACTTTCAAGAGGTAATTTATTACACATAAAGAAAGTTCAGATAAACAATATAGACTAGTTTCTAAACAACTTCCTGGTAATTTTTTCATTTTCCAGTTTCAATAAAATTGGTTTTATTTTCATTTAGTTTGGTGGATTTCTATATCAATTTTGAACTTTTTGCGAGGTGAGCCCAGCAAATTTTCTTTTTGTTATGAATTGTTCCCATTTTTACACAAAAAGGCAAACATCTGAAAAGCTTTGTGCCACAACACATACACATAGATTAATGCCAGTATATTAAAACTGCATATATTTATCTTGCTTGCTGCAGTATGACACTATGGATCAGCTGTGTTATAAGGCATAGCCATTAATCTAAGCAGGAAAAGAGTGGAGTACTGCCATTTGTTCGCTGCCAAGCTATAAGTCTTTTTCTAGGTCTGAATACTGCTTTGGTAAAACACAGACTATATTTTTATCTGGATTATTGTACAAGATAAATTATTTTTAAACCTTCATAGGTGGGAACATGGAACCCCTCTGATGGCCTCAACATTACAGAAGTTGGTAAAGGAAGAGGACCAAATGTCAGCGAATCATTGACCAATCGCACACTCATTGTCACTACAGTACTGGTAAGATAATTAATACAACATAATAATAACATATACTTCTATCCTGGTTTTGACTTATCATCGGTGTGTAACACGTCTTCTTTGCTTATGTCAAGAATCACATGGCCAGTAGATTTCTACAATTTTTTTTTAGCATATCCTCTAGCTATAGGTTATCTATACAGAACTGCTGCCTGTTTTTGATTTTCTAGAGCAGTGACAGAACAATCTGTGATGCCATCCATAAGGCTATCATATTTAAGATGATAGGATTAATTAGATGGAGCATTCAGTATAGCACTTCCCAAACTAAATTGATAATAAATGGTGGTTTGGATGCTAGTATCCAAACAGTATACTATAACTATACTGTTCCAAATCCAGTGGATCTTCCGATCTTGGATTTTACACTCATTATTTTAATATTTTACTATTTGTTGCACATCACAAAGGGCAAGGAATGCCCCTGCCACAATTTCAGGAATTGATTGGGTAAGGAGTGTGTTGGTTTTGAGCAGGCTTGGACGAACTCAGGCGAACTGGAGCCCCAGACCAAGCCCCAGCTCTTCGCTGCCTACTACCACCAATTAAGCAAAAATAGTCAAACCATCTGTCCTTACACACTGAGAACATGGAGAGGCCGCTGTGATATCATAGTGGCCCGGCTGGGTTCTCAGTGTGTAATGACAGTGAGTGTTCCTCGTGGCTCGCTCCGCCCAGTTTTAATGACAGATCATGACCTGGGGAAGCTGATCTTTCATTAAACAATAACAACTGGGCGGAGCTGGCTGGCTCTGCCAAGTTGTTATTCATTGGCCAGGACCTGCTGCAAGACTCTGGCAGGAGCTGGCCAATAGGAAACAGTTGTCACCACTAGCTCCGCCCAGTTGTTGGTTTTTATTTTCTTTTCTTTAAAATATATATATTTTTTCCTATTTTTATAAATTTTAAAATAGGTTTTCAACTTTTTTTTTTGCATTCTTTTCACTTCCTTTCCATTCTGGTCGGTACCTCGGAGATACCGAGCAGAATGGCCTAGCCGCATGCAGCCCAGCAGCATTCGGCTATTCACTCACTGCTGTTCGGCTCCTATGAGAATAGGATCGAACGGCAGTGAATGAGCTGCCGAAACTTCGGCTCAGCCGATCCAGATTTTGGATCCGCTGAGTCAAATCCTTCTCTCGATGTACAGCTGATTTTAGCTTTTGGCTCACTTCACTTCAGCTGGGTTATTCACTCGGCTGCCTTTGGCAGCCTTTGTGAATAATTCCCCTTACTGTCACCTCTTTTTATGGTGACCAATGTAACATTTTAGATTGCCTTTCCCTTTCTGCCTTGAATCTAGCTAATGGTGACACAGACTGAAAACTGAAAAAAAGGTTTTGCCTAAACATATCCTTTAATTTTTTAACAATTTTCACAATCACAAAAGAATCATTCATGTTTAGGCATATTCTTTAGCTGCTCTATCTGTGGATCCCAAATGGAGAAACAAAAACCCTTTCTTCCATGTTTCTCAGGCATAAGCTAAGAAATGAGAGGCATTGCACCTGCAAGACCGTTTTAAATGTGCAGGAAGCCCTGGGGATATACAGTAGCTCTTCAGGTAGTCTCTTTGACAGCTTTGACTGCAACACCATATGTGTTAAAATGCCTTATATTGTGAATAATATTATTTGTCCCCCTTCCACAAAAATTACATATTTTTAAATTAGTATTACTTTTATTTTTTCAAGCAGGAAATAGAAACAGTGATATTTACATTGAACATATAGTAGATGTGGTGTAAACTTTTAGGATGGGCATTATGGACATAACCAGACCACAATCATTGGCACACATTTACTGAAACTAAATCAAAGTGAAGCAGGACAGGTTTTTCTAGATACAAAAGGTAATAGCAGTCATCTTGCAATATCTGCTCTAAAGGAGGACTTTTATTTTCAAAAACTTGAAATTGAGTTTCATTTCATGGACCAGGCTTAAGTTTTTTTTTTGTTTTTTTTAAAGATTTAAGTATACCCATACAATATATATTATTTAAGTATACAGGGGTAATCAAACATCACCACTCCAGATGTTGTCGAATTGCAATTCTCATAAGGTATTACAAGACAGCCACAGCCATGATGGGATTTGTAGTTTCACCGCTGCTTTAAAAGAAAGGTTCTATTAAGTACGTTTAGAACCCAGTGTACATTGTAAATGAGCCTTATCATTTTGACTGATTTGGTCTGTAGCAGTTAGTCAGATCCCCTCATATTTTAATTTACAGTCATATAAGTTGTATTTTTAGTTAGCTGTGAGATGCACATACTTTGTAAAATGATGTTAAGAGTTGGAATCCTTCAGGCCATCTGCTCTAATTATATCCATTTTTATCAAGCTATGGATGCCCAATATGGCTGTGTTGAAATATTGATAATTCCCCAGAAAAAGAGCATGCCCTAATTGTGATGGGGTTTAATCGTATGGAAAAAAAAAGCCATGGGATGAATTTCTAGATGGCCAACTTCCTATTTCATTTTCCATTCCTTGTTGTTAATATTGAAATGACTTGTGCAGTGAAAGAGATGTGACCCAAGCAGCAAAAACCACTCTCCCATAGCAATTTCACAGCATACAATATTCCATATCGAGGGCACCTCTGGCCACAGAATCGATTTAGAAAAATAGTTGGAGATTTAGAATTCAAAGTCTGTCTGTTTCTAGAAATAAACAGGAAAATAGGCTATAAGAAAAAAAAAAGTAGAATTCAGTATACATTAAACATTTTAACGGTTACAGCTATTAAAATATGCATACTGCTATTTCATGACAGCAGAAAATTTATAGTAGTCTATGATCTATAAAAGCAGTTGGCTCACTAATAATTGCATATTTGCATTTTAGAAACACATTACTATAAATATATTTTTTAAGAAGCAGGCAGGGTATACACAGATGTGTACTGCAGATTTTGCAGACACAGTATGTCCCTGTTCTATGGAGCTTACCATTTAAAACAGCTGTCTAAGTTACTCTGACCTTCAGAAGGTTAGTTATGCAGGTAAAAAGGAAAAAAAAAAAGGTTGCAAACATACATTTTAAGCTGATAACATATGGAGAGAAAACCTAAAGCTCAGGTTTTAACAAGATAAACTATAATTATACCCACATGTATTTACCCCAAATCTTTTTATTCTCATAGGGGCCGAATGGCAGTGAGTGAATAGCTGAATGCCGCTGAGGGACATTGGGCTTCGCTATTCTGCTTGGTACCTCCGAGGTACTGAGCAGAATAAAAAATAAGTGAAATGATTGAAAAGAAAAAAAAAATTTAAAATTATTTTGAAGATGTAAAAAAAAGGAAAATAAAAAAATATATATATTTTAAAGAAAATAATAAAAATAAAAGAAACAAAAACAATTGGGCAGAGCTAGAGTG
>NW_017306994.1:1423689-1424318 GCF_000935625.1 Nanorana parkeri
CCACAGTTTCCTATTGGCCGGAACCTGCCAGAGTCTTCTAGCAGGTCCCGGCCAATGAATAACAACTGGGCAGAGTCGGCCGTGATGTCACGACTGATTCTGCCCAGTTATTATTGTTTAATGACAGATCAGCATCCCCAGGTCATTTGGGGATGATGCTCTGTCATTACAACAGGGCGGAGCGAGCCATGAGATCACGGCTGTTTCCACCCAACTGTCATTTGCATGGAGATCGGTCAGCTTCGGCCGACCTTTCTGCCCGCTTCGGCTGTCACTTTGGCTTAGTCGAGCCGCAGCATATGCCTTCAGCTCAGCTGCCTTTGGCTGCTGTACGGGCTATTGTGAATAGCCTGTACAGCAGCCCTTCCGTTTGACTGAAATGCAGGGCTCCGGTGGCCGCAGAGAGTCGAAGGATCAGCCGAAGTTCTTTAGTGAATAACCCACTTAATTTCTGAATCATTGTTATTTGTTTATTTTTTACTGCTTGACTTTAAACACTATTTATTGGAGTATGGGGGGTTGTCTAACTTGATAAAAGAGGGGTTAGAAATGTGGTGCTTTGGTGCACTTACAATGTTTTGAATTGGTGTTCTAAACTGTAAACTGTACTGCATGAGTATGCGATGATG
>NW_017306994.1:1424338-1489596 GCF_000935625.1 Nanorana parkeri
GCGAGCAGAAGCTTAAAATTAACAGAAGTTGCTGCTGACACACACACAAAAAGGTAGTCCTGAAAAGGGCTGTTTGATCTATGCACTGTGAACACAAAGGATGGTAAGACTCTAATATAGATCCCACTGCAATGAAAATTACAGTAATGTAGCACAATACAGCAATAAACACAGGATGGGGTACACTACATAATAGATAACCCACCACACTGCAATTCACTGTAATATAGCACAATACAGCAAATAGCATATAATATAATGCTATAACATAAATAGCATTGTTTAATTAATATAGCAGTAACTATCTCTCTATAAAAATACACTGTGAGCTGTCCCTATCTACTCCAAGTCTCCACACACACAGATGAAAGGCTGCCGAGAACTCTAGTTTTTATAAGGATGTGGCTGGCACGTAGGAAAACTCACATTACTAACCTATCTGAGCCACATAACCACAGTTCAAAGGCTAGAAAGATTGGCAATTGGTTGCTATGACTGTGAATGATCACAGTAGCTTGCCATTGTTCTAATCTGTGAATGACTTGAGTTTGGGTTGAGCTCATGGTTGACCCAAACCTAAAGCTCATCCCTACTGCTTACCATTCATCTGTGCTTACGTAGAGCATATAAGACTCTACACACCTCTAATACAAGAATGTAATGGTGGGCAGGTGCTGCTTAAACGGAACCATGGAAGCTTCTGCACAAACTCTGCCTACTAATTTCTGTGATAACTATGTAGAAATGTATTTTTTATTTATGTTTTCAGGAAGAGCCTTATGTGATGTTTAAGAAGTCTGATACCCCTCTGTTTGGTAAGGACCGATTTGAAGGCTTTTGCATCGATCTCCTAAAAAAGATTTCAGAAATCCTTGGATTTGAATATGACATACGTTTAGTGGAAGATGGTAGATATGGATCTCAAGATGAAAAAGGACAGTGGAATGGCTTGGTGAAAGAGCTAATTGATCATGTAAGTGATTCCTTCAAACTTTATTAAGTAGCAGCAAATACTGTATATCTTACATATAAATGGGTAACATTATGAGATGTCTTGATGGCTCAGGATTATTATGGATAAGTAGAGCTTCCAATAGTAATCACAACAGAATGTAAAATATTTAGGAGACCTATATGATCATTTTCATTCTACAAACATGGTATTGTCTACTCAGTATACTTTTTTTAATATAAAAACACTCACTTTATAAGTAAACCAGAGGATATAATGATAACCAATTATAATGATAACCAAAAGTGCAGGTAGTGGCATACAACCATTTTAACAAAAACATTTTTTTTTAAATGTATTGATGTTTATTATATCTTATATTTATCTTATGGTTGTATGCAATTTAGGAAGCAGGAATGTATTTCATTATATATTGATTGTTTTTTAAGAACAAATCACGTAATATGTTTTTGAAGGACAAATCACGTAATATATGTTATCACAGTGAAGGTTGTAGTTGCACTGAGACCTAGAAATTAAAGAAATTAAAATATTTCCAGTTAGTACCAATTTGACACATAAGGGTCTCCCAAACAGGCTTCATGTTTTCTAAAATTCAAAATTATGTAGAAGCTTTATCCACCTTCTCTGCAACTTAAAATACACTGAAATGTCAAACAGGAAGAGTAATGGCAATAGTAGTTTGTATGGCCTGGTAAATCGGGTGCAAATATCTTACTACCATGCTCCCCAAAAGAAGTAAGAAGCTGGTTAGAATGTTAATCTTCCAGCAACCATCTAAAACGGATACAGCTACTGTGGTTAAAATAACCTTTGAACCATACTGTGGGCAACATTCACTAGTAAGGTGTATAAAGTTGAACAATAAATACTATACTACAGGAAGGTGCAACAGTACAAGTGTGTACAAATTGCACTTATGCCCATGTGTATTGTTGAGTACTGATAAACCAGTTTATTTCTATATCCATCATATGGAATGTGTGTACAAATTGCACTTATGCCCATGTGTATTGTTGAGTACTGATAAACCAGTTTATTTCTATATACATCATATGGAATCCCAAGCCCAGGAGAGAAGGCAGTAATTCACCTTCATGCTGCATAAAAGGAAACACAGGGCTGGATGTATGCACATGTTTGTATTTAGGAGATGTATGTCATAGTTGCTTTGTCAGTGGTAGATGAAAGAACTCCAGGATGAACACATAGGGGTCTATTCACTAAGCTGCCATAGGCAGCCGAGTGAATGACCACCCTCTGGCAGGCTACTCGCTGCTGTTCGGCCTATTCTTAAAGATGCCGAACAGCAGTGGGACCGAGCAGAACAGAAAGAGTTAAAAAGGGTAAAATAGAAAACGTAAATAGAAAATGATTGTGCGGAGCTAGCAGTGACAGCTAGCTCCGCCCAATAGCTTCCTATTGTCTGGCGGCTCTGCTGCCGTCAAAAAAAAAAGAAAAAAAAATTCCTATTGAAATGCATTGGTACATTACTATTGGCTATTTCAATTTGCAATAGCCAATAGTAAACTAAATACAAGAGGCATATGTATTCTTACTTGAATCTTGGTGTACTTTGTGTATTTTTTCCAGATCTGTGCAGTAATTCAGTATAATACCTTTCATTTGAACAAGAGCTTCCTGGTACAAAGACCTGTCACCACTGTTCTCTGTCTTTGTGCAGGGATACTGGTCTTGTATCCAGGGGTGTCACCAAGCCAGGTGTCACCCTGTGTGGCCGTCGGGTGTTACCTGGTGCGTAGGTCATAACATTGTGAATAATGCACTGCAGGTTGCCATCTTGGTGATGGATGCTGACAAAGAGAGGAGGGAACGTTCGTCCGGTGGGATAAGGTATGCTATCGGGTCCCACTCCTCTCTTGTGCAACTGTCGGGCTCTCGGTCCATGAGTTTTCAGAGGGGGTGACACTAAAATGACTCTCAGTCATTTTGGTGGCATCCCCTCTGATGTTGTCACCCGGTGCATGCTGTAACCCCCCTGTGATGCCCCTGCTGGTATCCACTCTCCTCCTGTACCTATCTGCAAGCAGTCTTTAGGCCTGCTGAGTCCCCCTCACAGCTCTGCTCCCTGCACAGGCTATGTGCAACACAGTTATGATGTCAATGCTACTTTTACAATGTAATATCTAGGTTTTCAAAGGCATTAGGTACACACAAAGTGAATTTATATAATTTGTGGTCATTGAGGAATATAATTAAATAAAAGGTGTTGTGCCCAGAGTTCAGCTTGAAGCAATATCAATCTACATTCACAGCTCACATCGTAAATTTCTTAAGCAGCATGCAAAACGTTGCTAAAATCTTTCATTTCTTGTACAGTATATAATGTATAAAGCCACTTGATGAGTAAGGGTTAAACACAGCTGCTCTTGGAAATTCTCTGCTGCCTATAACCATTCTCAAAATTACCACTACTGATCTGCACGCAATCAGAGACTCGGTTTTCAAGAGAGAAAAGGTTAGGGAGAAATTTCTGATTTTTTTTCTTCATTGGTTAAACTACTGAGAATCATTTTAATGGATGCAATGTCCTCTGCTTTTTCAAGAGCTATCATTATTAGCAATATGAAAACATGTCTCCATGGCAACAAGCTCTGCTACTAATCAAGCTTTGATTGGTCAGCTTTGATGCTTCCATTCTCCCCAGTTATTAAATGTCTTTTTAATTGTATAAAATGTGGCAACATTGAGGTTTAAGGAACTTGTGTAAGATTGTTCCAATAAAAAAGAACCACATTAAGAGAAGCCTCTATGTACATCATCTACATTGTCCCATACTTCTGTGCCACATGAGAGTACAAGTTCAGCAGTCAGATTTTCTGAGGCTTGCTAGCAGAAAGAAAACATTGACTTGATTACAGGATATTACTTCTATATTTAGCACGATGAATGTTCTCTACATTTGTGGTCAGGGCTGTCAGCAGGGTCAGTTCACAAGGGCATTTTTCAGAGTTACAAGCCACCTAGGTACTAGACATGTAAATTTCCTTTAGCTCCAAATGGATATTTGTGTGAATTTCATTAAATTCGGACATTTAGATGCATCTGAATTTCAAAATTCTAATGCATCCGAATGCAAATAAAATCTGAATGCTTTCAAAATCATTCAAAACTAAACAAATCCAGACATGTGACTGTTCTCTGGCAAGTCAGATGGGTTATTTTTGGGCTGTTGGAGTTACCTTACAGGCACAGTCAAGTTTCCAAAACGAAAATTCCGATGGATCCAGAATCTGAATAACAAACCAAATCAAATTTTGTATCTGAAAGATCAAACAAAACATACTTTTTGCAGGGTTGCATGTCTACTAGGTACTCTCAGGACCTCTTGGACCTCTTGTAATAGGTCATGCCACAAGGTTTGTTACCTATCCAGTATATCATCAGGCAGATATGTTAAGAAGTTGCTAATAATGTTAATAAGCAACAGGAAAATTTAAATTAATTGCATAATTAAAGTATATTTCAGTTACAGGTGCGATTTTAGGGCTGACTTCTTTCATTGTATATAAACTCCAGGGTGGGATCTCCCTTTCATAGTTTCTACTTCTATAACTGCCTGCTGTGCAATTTTGAAAGTTCCCACTAACCTTCAGGTTTTTCCAATGTTCCTTTTGCCTTCTCTATATTTTAAAATACAGTGACAGTTCCACAAAGAGAAATGGACCTCCTCATGGTGGTCAGTGTACAGACGTGGGAAATCAAGCATTAAATTCTCATCACCACTTCCTAAAAAAAAAGAAGTACCAGCCCGGTGATTTATCTTATCTTAAAGTGACAAAAAACTCAGGAGGAAAATCTTAAAAATGCATTTATATACCTAAACTATTAATACAAATGTATCTTGTTTGTGTATCAC
Source organism: Nanorana parkeri (assembly GCF_000935625.1). Taxonomy (NCBI): domain Eukaryota; kingdom Metazoa; phylum Chordata; class Amphibia; order Anura; family Dicroglossidae; genus Nanorana; species Nanorana parkeri. The sequence continues at coordinate 1,429,192 of NW_017306994.1, forward strand.
TTGACTGTAGATCCTCAAATCATCTCTGAATTCATGCTGGCACTGTCCTTCCTACTGGAGGGTGGCTACTATTGTTCGACATGGTCATGCTGTTGTCAAACTAAATCAGAGAGGGGCATGCAAGTGTATTTTTAGCTAATAAAAGTATGGCACCATGCAATGTTTGTTTTAAGGTGACACTAAACTCAGAATTTAAATCTTAAAAATGCATTCAATACATTAACTATTAACAAAAATTTATCTTATTTGTGTATCACTCAGCTGTAGATCCTAAAATCATCTCTGAATTGGTGGTGACACTGTCCTTCCTTCTGAAGGGTGGCTACTTTTGTTCCCCATGTTCCCTGTGTGTGTTGTAAAGTAGCCACAGCTCCAAGCTCACTGCCATGATGGACTACAATCTCATGTTTAGTTTACTAATTTGTATTGGATGGCAGTCTATCACAGGAGTGAGCTGAATGCATTTTTAAGATTTAGTTTCATTTTAACTTACTGAGTTTAGTGTCATTTTAACTTACTTACATTACTGAAATGTCATAATGTATATTTGGGTTAATTATTTTATAAATAATTGATAGGATATTAACTGATGAAACTATGAAAACAAGGAAAAACAGGAAAAAGAATATATCCTAAACAACATGACACCCATTTAACATGCTTTTAGGCATGGAATACGGTGTCTGTATAATGGTACAGGAAGTTGATTTCATGAAACTGCATAGCTCAGTGTCTTTGCTATTGCTATTTTTCCCTTCTGCAGGATGGGGGGTGGGGAGAGGGTATAAGCACTGGGAGACAATATGGGAGTATGTTCTGACCTCCAACACAAGTATCAATGGCCATTAACCAGAAACTCTTAGCACCAAGAAGTATTCCACAAGGCTACCAGTGGTAGTAATAAGGGTTGACCATTTAGGGTACACAAAGGTGGCCTGAGGCATTCAGTGCCATCAGCAAGCAATAGAGGAAACAATTTCTGGGCAGATAACTTCAAATAATGCTATGCAATTTAAATCTTTAAGGTGATTGCTTTTAAATGTTCTCCTAGGGACCCTTTAAAACCAGCCCGACTATTGATGCTTAATATTTTTCACCGGCAAAATATAATTTAGAATGGAAAAACAATGAAATAAAATGCTATAATGGTAGATGACAGATGTGGATGGAAAAACAGTGACTTAAAATAGCTACAAGAGCACTATAATTACGGAGAGCTACAAGTGGTCATTATCTTCCTTATCTGCAGTCTGTTTTTCAGCTTCTGTATTAGCCCTTCCTCAATTTCCCTTGTGAACGGCAGCTGAGTTCTTGGTATCTTACAGTGTTCTACCACGTTCATGGCCCTGGTCACCTTATAGCAATAAGAGGTGTGAGACTCTGACAACACGTCTGTCTATCACCTCTAAATTGAAAGCAGCTGTAAGCTTGCTGGAATACACCACACACTAAGGTGAATATTAGTGGGCAAGTGTGCCGTTTTACATCAACCATCTAAAACCACTTGTACAAGAGTCAAAGGTCTACAGATCTGTCTTGCGTAGCACACACAGCTTTCACAGTAATAGTAAAGCCTGGTAATGGCATCCAAATGAGCACTCGAGTAAGCAGTTTTGTTTCTTCTCTGTGCATTGTACGCAGCACTTCAGCAAGAATGTCTTTTAACCAGCAGCATTACAGAGCTTAAAAGCACACGCAGGTTAGAAGTACTGTGCAAGGCCATAAAACTGCACAATTGTTTTTTTTTTTTTTTAACATATCATTTGAGCACAGCTGTATTTAGAAACCAATGATCTGAACTGATGAGGTCCTTGTGATTTTAACTTATAATTTGTTTTCTGAAAGGCCAGTTCACGCGGTTCACTGTGACAAATCAGTCATAAGCAGATACGTTTCTCCGAGCACAGCTCATGCAAGCACCTTTCAGTGAATGTATTTTTAGTTTCTTAAGGAATTTTTTGCTTTCAGGGCCCAATACTTGCAGTACAAATCATGTGTTACATAAAAAATGTGTATTTTCTCTTTTCCTTTTCTATCAGTTGCTCAGTGGTGGAAATTGTAAGAATTTAGGGCAAGAACAGCTACTGGGCCCTCTGCATTAGGGATGGTCCGCCGGTTCGATTCGAACATGAGTTTGAATCGAAAATCCGCTGTTTGAGCGTTCGCCGAACTTTATGGGATGTTCACGGTTTGTTTGACCGCGCAACGTCCCATACTGCAAAGTGTAAGCTCTAATTGGTTAAAGACTTGCACCTGACCACATTTGGAGCCATGATTGGGCAAAGTCCTGATGACTATGCCCAATCATGTCTCGCCTATGAGATGCCGGCAAACTACACAATTTGGCGGAGCTAGCTGTCACCACTAGCCTCGCCCAATTATTTATGTTTAGCCGGCATCTGTCAAAATGCCATTATGCGGCGGGAGTCTGGACTTTTTAATAACTATTTTATTTAACACTTTAGTGAATGGGTAAGGGTACAAGAACCCCTTATTCATTCACAAGAGAGGGGGGTGACATCTGGGTGCCCCCTTAATTGAAGGGGTAACCCGATGCAAATAAGCCCCCTTCCCCCGCAGACCCCCACAACCACCGCTGCCGAGGGCATGTGGCCTGGTGTTGGAGGGAGAAGGGCCCCTCGCTCATCCCCCCCCTTTCTGGCCCTGCCAGGCCTATGCTCGGATCAAGGGTCTGGTATGGAATTTTAGGGGGACCCCACGTCCCCTCCCCCATTTTGGGGGGTGGGGTTCCTCCTTAATATTCCTACCAGACCTTAAGGGCCTGGTATGACTTTAAGGGGGAACCCCACACACTTGTTTTTTTTTTTTTACATGGGGTCCTTCCTCACTATTCCTACCAGACCTTAAGGGCGTGGTATGACTTTGAGGGGGAACCCAACACACTTTATTTTACATGGGGTCCCTCCTAAATATTTCTACCAGACTTTAAGGGCCTGGTATGACTTTGAGGGGGAACCCAACGCTTTTTTTTAAAAAAAATGGTCCATCCTTACATTCCTACCAGACCTAAAGGGTCTGGTGATGTTTGGGAGGGGGAACTGCACACTTTAAGACTAAAACTATTTTTTTTTTTTTAGAACTGTCAGTTTTGGTGCAGCAGGTTCTATACATCGTACAGATCCGCCACTTCACAGGCAGGTTAAGGGGACCCCCCCATGCATGATATTAGAAGGAATTTTTCATTTTTATTCTTACCGTTTAAGTGATGTTAAAATCACTGCTCCTGTTTTTATCATTTATTCCTGTCCCCCAGGGCAGTACCCGGACCCCCATACACCTTTTATGGCCAATAACTTGCATACAAGCCCTCTTAAAGGGGGTGTTCGGCCCATCACTACTCTGCATATAAAGCTTAATTCCAGACAAACAGATAAAAACAGATATGAAATATAAGGGATCTGTTTAACCTGCCAAAGAATTTGTATTTCCATCCAGTGCTGATATTTACAAAGCTCTGTTACACAGCACAGGGGATCAGATTTTACTCTGCAGCTGCAGTTCAGAAACATTTACTGGTCTTGACCCTCCTCCAGCCTGTGACTAAACAGTAAAAGGAGAAACAGAATACTAAAATCTAATTTCTCTGTCACTCTGCTTTTTCCTCCTATGCGCCTGCTCTTTGCAGTGCAGCACAACTCACTGGCTCCTTGTGCTGCTTTTCTCTGCCCAAGTCTAAACGCTGCTGTTTTAAAAACAAATACATTTAAGGGTGTATTCACACAGAGCAGCCTTCATGTGTATTTTTATATATGACTGGAGTTCAAACTTAACAGATGAAGAGTGGTCATTTGTGATGCCCTGAACTGTCTCAGGGCCTATGAATGCCATTAGAAACATATCTTTTCTGCCCAAATGGTATCAAGAGAAAAAATGGTAGAAGTAGTCTACATGTGTCAGTGATGGTCAGACAAAGAGTGAAGAAGGTGCCTGTTGCCTCAAACTATTTGTATATTATGAATCAGACAAATGATTAGGGCACCTCTTGAAGAATATCTAATTTCTCATCAGCCGTAGATGTGAGCAGTGTTTTGGTTCGTGGGACAGCAGGAAGGGCTCCCTTCGCCTTCCCAATGCATATAAATGGGCCCCTAAATCCTAGAAAGCCCTTGTGTAGCTACATGGTCTATGCAAAAAGTGTATCCACCCCTGCTCTTACTTTCCAATTATCCTTAATGAAAATATTGCATTTATCTCTTGCAAACCACAAGTTAATCCAACATACACATACTCCACCTTGAATTCACTTTAATATACCAGCGCCATACCCCTTTGAATGACTGAGCTGTAAACCTGTGACTCCATGCCATACTACTTCTCCATTGCAACCCTGGGGTTTGTGTATACAGCCAAATTATTATTATTATTATTATTATTATACAGGATTTATATAGCGCCAACGGTTTGCAAAATAAGGAAGACATTACAATCACAATACAAATCAAGACAAGATGGTAAGGACGGCCCTGCCTATGAGAGCTTACACTCTAAAAGGGAAGGGGAAGTGATACATGAGGAGGTAGCTGTGTGGGGATGAATTGTTTGAGAATGTGATAGTTCAGTGGTTAGGTTGAGGTGGGATAGGCTTATTAAAACATTTATTAAAACATATTATGTTTTAGAGTATCTGTACCATCAACAGTCAATATTCCTGAGTGTTTCTTCCTACACTGAGTTTTAATTCACATTTGAAGCTTATAGTAATGTACATAAATGTTTGTTAAAAGTGTGTTATAATAGTGTCGACAGATATAAAAGGACTTGGTTCAGCTATACCTTTGAGTAGAAAGGATAACAATTATGCTTAAGGTAAAAATAATACTTTTTTACTATTACAAATGGATAGACCAGCGATCCATGGTATAGTTTTTAACTTGGGATAATGGTGCTGGATGTTGTTTATTGGGAGGGACACACCTTATTTTTAGTAAAATCATGTTGCTATATTTCCCCATTTTCCTTATCTTCCAGCCCTTTAAATAATACAAAAAATGTTAAGGATCTTGTGAAATTTTGCTATTTTTGTTTGTTCATTTAATCATTCATTTTTTTTTGGGGGGGGGTGTCTAGTTAGATGACTCTCTCCAATCAGCTATCGCTGCCCACCTGTAGATAACTAGAAGATCTTGAGCCTCTACAAAGTGGGAACATGGGACTTGAATATATCTATAATGACAGTGCCTCCACCCAACAGGGCCTTGTGTATTACAAGTGGGACCCCCAGATGAAAATAACATTTGTCTATAGGCATGTTCCTAAGAAGATAAAACTTAGATGTTAAGTGAGTTGAGTGAAGAGTGTCAGTAACTTTGAACATATTTTAGATATTTTAATGACACATGCATGATGAAGAATAGGGGTGGAGGATGAAGGGAGTACAGGATACCTGTTGAATTACTTCAAAGCACAGTCCTTTTGGTCTTCTGCATAGTCTTTATCTTTCTAGGTCCCTCTCTCATAGGGCTTTAATGGCTAAATGGTTAAAAAAAAATATGTTAAACTTTTTTTTCACTAACTTTATTGCTATCACATAGTGGGCTAACAAGCTTGTTGCTCGGAGACTCACCTTGCTGGTTCTGGGCCCGCACGTGGGACAGTGGAGCCCAGGGAAGCAGGCGGAGGCGGAGGGGTAGGGGGTGGGGGCAGCGCATTTAATGGATTGATAAAAACGATTGACAACGAATGACAAATATTTAAAATTACACCAAGAACATGGCTGCAGCAGCAGCTGTGTTCTTAGTATAACCACTTCTGTGGGCTGCAGTATATTTACGCATTGCGGCCCGGAGGTTGTTAATACTGTATGAAGTGTTATCTCTAGCACACCCTGCTGGAGAACACTTGACAATAGGTGTCTCATCTCCCACAATTTAAATATGGCAAGGACTCCCTCATCCCAGAGAACATTTCCCTAAGTCTGATACCAGTATTTTTAAAATAATATCATGCTTTATTTTTTGTCCGTGATCCACATAGTCAAAATGTTAGCAAATTTGCTTGGGCAATTTGTGCCCATATAGGTAAGTTTAAAGATCAGTAGCATTTTATTTATGGACACTTGTCTCTCAATGTCTTTTTATTGATTGTAGGAAATGTTTGCAATCTCCATTTAAGCATTTCACTTCTGGCATAGAAAGTTGAATTGAAAATCAATAGTTTAACATCTTGGGGTATATTAGGGATATTATTGATAATAATGAAAACTTGTTGCCAAAACATGTTTATGCATCCTCAGGGAGGGTGTAGTATATTCTGTGTAGGAATTTTGTTTGAATACATTTTATCCTTAACTGAAATCAATTAGGGTAAATAGATATCAATGGTTTCTTCCCAATCTTCATTTTCCAAAGAAGGAGTATTGCTCTGCCACTTTTGTAGAAGACGGGCTAATTTGGGGAAATCTGAACAAAATAATTTTGCGTAGATTGAAACAGTGTTTTCACCAGGATATTCCCTACAGTCCAGTTGAGCAGTCTGTGTGTTTTTCAGGGCTTTAAAGGGCAGTAGTGTTCTTTGTGGCATTAAAGTGAAACAAGATTTTTTCCATTTTCTGCACCCCCCCTGTTTATTAAAAACAATAACATTTTTACTTACCCTCTCCACACCCCAATGCTGCCCTTGACTTTGGTTCAGCATTGGAGATCCCTTTCAGGGCAGAATGACACTAAGTCATTCTGCCAGTTTCCTGTGAGCCCAGCCTCTTGTTTACAGATGCCCCTTAGGGCACATCATCACTCATGCTGGACCAACAGTACTTCAGGCCTAACATATTATTACGTGAGCACTGCTCAGTCCTGGATAAATTCCCTAACCCACTGCTGCCTAAAGGGGAAGTGCTGGTTATGTAATTGGACTGGCAAGAATACTGCGGGAAAAAGTATGTATTGGATCTTTTTTTAATCAAAGTTAATGGGTGGGCAGAGGGTTGTAAATACCCGTGTTTTTTTTTTAATGCCTGTTTTTATATCATATTGGACCCAAAGTCAGAAAGTAAGGTAGACACAGGTTTCCTGACAGTGGGGTGTGTGGCAAGCAGTTGTTTGGTTTCAAGATTGGTATAAACCCATGACTACCCATGCCCCATATGTTTATAGCAGTTTTCATGGGAATATCAATATTGGGGTGAGGCTGTGGGCCTCTAAATACCACAAATCTCTATATTTAATATTAGAATACAAATATTGAAGAACAGTCTTGGAAAAAGTGAAAGTTACACTGCAGTAACTACTATAAAATTAACTTTAAATATGGAAAAAGGCAATCCACTAAAATATATCACTATGTTCTCGTGTGTAATTGCAAATTACCTTTAGCTTTTTTTTTTGCACACTTCTGTGAGGGTATTGTGACTGCAATGGGGCCATTTGCTGTTTCTGTCTAGCATTTCAAAACTATAGCTAGGGTAATGAAGATATCCAGAAAGGTAGTGATATCTCAGAGTATTTTGCCCCAAGGCTCTTTTAGATTACATTAACTATGTTGAAATTAAAAATAAATGCCTTCCAAGGGAATAAATGCCCTGCTTTATTGTTATTAACTGTGTTAATAGGGGAGACTGTTATCTTAAGTAAAATATAGGCTCCATTATACAATACTAGCTGGGGTGCTCTTGCTAGGCTCTGCACAAGATCATATACTGCCTGCTGTCTAGTAGTGTCAGTGATAGTTTTTGTACACTTGTGGGCCACAGTATGGAAAGAAACCAATTAACTTACCAGTATCTTCTTTCAGAAAATTAGAACAGCTTGATGAAACCCCAGGCAAGAACATAGCAAACACTATTTAGTTATGTATATAGTGCTTTTAGTGACCATACTTAATGCAATTTAGCCACAAAACCTTATCTACATATCCTTGGGTTTGACATGGTAAGAAATAATGTGCACAAAATGGGACCAAGTTGACTGACTGGTAAGAAACTACACTATCAAAAAACAGTAGGAGAGAGATTTTTGCTTATATGATCTTATAAACTATAGGGTGGAAAGAGATATGGGATTAAGTAAATTATGTATAAGTCACACAATGGGGATGATTTACTAATGCAAAATAGGATGTTAGCTTTGCAAGCCAATTATTCCTTGTGAGTAAGGTGAAGCTGCTGATTTCCATCATCCAAACATGTGCAAGCAAAAATACTGCTTTTTTATTTTCCTTGCACGTGAATGGGCATTCTTTGCATAGCACTTTTTCACCACAGAAAAAAAACCCTTGCAAAGTGAGAATACCTCTGCAAAGTAAACAGCCTTTTTGCCTTTAGTAAATTAATCCCAATGCGTGCCTTTTCAGATTGTGGTAGATGAAGATGTGCTACAACAGTGACTGTTGAGGATCTGCAAGTATTGTCTCCTAAATCTTTGGGATCACACATCTAGATTTGTATTTGGTTCTTCTTTTTCAGGTATTTTAGGTTTAGGAATCTAAACAAAAATTAGCTGTATCTGAGATCGGCATAATCCATAGCCGGAGACGTCCTAAATATGGATTAACATCTTTGCTAACTGACTTACCAGAGTTAGCTTTATTGTCTAACTCATCCTTTCTTCATGTCAGTTAAATTGAGGATATTCTGCATTATAGTGAACTCTCCATTAGAACAAAAAAGTATGTATACTTCCGGTTCCGGCGCCTGCCAGGAGAGTCGCATATGTGAGGAGCTCCGGTTCCCCGGGACTAATCAGCATTTTAAATCGGCCAGAGCTGCCACTGAGCTAGATCACAGGGTGCGAATCAGAGCAACTCGAAGCCCCTCAAAGATGGACAAATTCATAGAACATCCCCGCGGCACGCCACGGGAGGACTATCGGACTGGGAAAAAGGGCGCACAAACTCTACTCGAGGCTATGGAGGCCTCCCAACTTGACTCGGATGCAGACTCAATCCCAGACCCAGGGTCCCGCTGCTGTGGCCAAATTGCTGAAGCCCACTATCCAGGCATCCATATTGGCGGCGGTGGAAGCAGCGATCACCAAAGGTATGCAATCCTTACGCCAGGACATTCTGGCACAGACCCGCCGTGTAACGGAGGTGGAAAACAGGGTCTCTCTACTGGAAGATGAATTGGCGGCTGCCAATTCACAGGTCCGTGCACTTACCCAACCACGGATTTGGAAAACCGCTCCAGGAGGAACAACCTTCGCATAGTGGACCTACCTGAAACTTACATGCCTGCGGAACTGCCGAACCTCTGCTCACATATTCTTCCGGACAAGCTGGGGCTTGCTTGTGTATGCGTAGTGGAGAGGGCGCATCGTCTGGGCCCACCACAACAGAAATACTCTCGCCCTCATCCAATGATTGTAAAATACATGTCCTATGTGGATAAATCGGACATTCTTAAAGCTTACCGCAATACAAGAAAACCTCCGACTTGAAGAGCATAGTATCCTGCTGTTTGCCGACTATTCGGCGGAGGTTAGCCGCAAAAGGAAGGCCTTCTCTGAGGTATGCAAGACACTACGTCAACGGAACATACGGTTTTCCCTGACGTACCCAGCAATTCTCCATATTCAACCTTTAGATGGATCTAGACATACCTTCACTACACCGCAGGAGACCAACTCTTTCCTGGAATCAAATAATTCAGCTGGCCTCGATCAACGCGCACACTTGGGAAGTAATAGGCAACGTCGGTTCTCCCCTCCTCCGGCCTCGGTGGCGATGGAGCCCGCCTGAACAGAATAAGATGCGCTCGAGTCACCAGGTTCCTGTCGTTCATGTAGTCGATGTAGTCTCAGGAACATGATACCTAATTTACGGGCCTGCGATGCGAAGGCCATACCCGGCAACGGCTTTAGCTTTTAAAGTTTAATGGTTTAATTTTGCTTTTATTTCTGTTTTTTTCAATCTGCCTGCCGTTTTTCCATATCGATTATTTCCCCCCTGGGGCATCATCGAGGGGAACGTAGTGCTAAGGCACAAGTTACACGCATGGCGGCTCCCCCTGTATGGATCTAACCACGCTGTCCTTTGGGATGAACCGCAGAACATACACGTAACTATATTTTATATCCACATCCCTTGTTTTTGTTTGCCTTTATTTCTAGACACCCGTGTAGCTCTGGCTTTGATGGGTTTTTCCCTTTTTTCTTTTCAAAGTCCCACATGTTGAGACAATTAATTTTTCATTTTATTGAGGCTACCTTTGGCAGCTAAAAAGGAAGTGCGATGGCTATTTTTTTTTTTCTTATAATCACACGTTCTTCAATTCACCCAGTGGATCCACTCTGCTACAAAAGGGTGGGTTTCGGGTGGATTAGCGGAAGAAGGGTTATACGTGTTCTATAAGTTGTTGCAGTTCGGTTTATTTTTTTATTGTTTATTCTCATGTATGTGCTCATCAATTTCTCATGTAGCAGCAACCAGATAGCTGGTAGTGTGTACTATACTAGATGCTCTTTACTTCTAACCTTTAGTAGTCAAGATGACCAACTCTGACATGGAAAGTGTGTTAATAATATATTCAGAAATACTCCGGATGATCCAAGTGATTGCGGGGTCTAGGAGGAATCTTGTGCAGGGGTGCATTACCCCCGACTATGGTCGGTCCCAGCAATATTATTATGTCACAGGCGATTAACATTGTAACGTGGAATGTGAAGGGTCTACGATCCCCTCAGAAGTGCACTAGAATATTACGACATCTTGCTAAATTGAAAGCCCACGTTGCCCTGTTACAAGAAACCCACCTACAGAAAGAAGATTTTCACAGGATGCGAAAATTCTGGGTGGGAGAGGTCATAGGCTCCCCTTCACATGGCCGAAAGGCGGGGGTCATTATCCTGCTGCACAAGGTTCTCTCGTATACTGTACTTTCTACGGACAATGATGCGGAGGGGCGACTTGTAAAAATTTGCATTGTCATTGAAGGGGAAGAATATATGATTTATAACGTATATACCGAACTCTCCACCTAGCACCTTTTTTCGTACCCCTGCCTCATGGGTTCTGAGTGATGCAGCGACGAATAAGGTGATAGGGGAGACATGAACATGGTAATGTCCGAGGATGAGGATTGAGTGTCAGATACAACATCGCGCAGCAGGATAACCTCCTCCTCACCCTCACCCTCGGCACAGTTCCAATCTGATTTAAACATTTTCGATGTATGGAGGCTACAAAATCCAGAAGGTAGGGAATATACCTACTGTTCCCCAGTTCCTGCCTCTCTTTCCCGCTTAGATTATATTTTTTGTTCCCACTCACTGTTATCCTTTGCCCACCAAGTTATCATTCAGGATCTACTCATATCCAACCATGCTCCTGTAGCACTGCATTTGCACAAACTTATTCCGATGGGTTACACGCGCATATGGCGTTTTCCCTCCCATCTGTTAGAAGATGCCCACTTTAGAGATGCAGTCCAGGAAGCTTGGCAGGATTATGAAACCACCAATAATACTCCGGGCATATCGCCTACGCTATATTGGGAGGCTGGTAAGGCATATCTCAGAGGGGGACTGATAGCGTATGTGGGAGCCAAACGAAAACAGTCGATAATTACCCAGGCAACCGCAAGTCTTAGCTTGCGTCAAGCATACTTAGCATTTAAGGCTAATCCCACTAAGGAACTCATGTCGTCCTGGGCCAAGGCGAAAGGGGAATATGAAACTCTGCTACATCGGTATGACCTGTATACTAAATCAATATGGGACCTGAAATTCCACAAATTTGGCAACAAATGTGGTAAACTATTAGCCAATTTGGTTCGACCAATACAATGTCCTCGCCCAATACAATGTCTTAAGGATAGCCAGGAACATAAGATTACCGATCCTAAACAAATAAATGATCTATTACATTCCTATTACCAAAAATTATACACCACCCACTCCGCACCGAAGGATCATTCTACTTTCCCCTTTGATACGATCCCTCTTCCTACCCTTACGGAATCTCAAGTACAAGCCCTTAAAGCAGACATAACGGAATCGGAAATATTACACACGATAGCTTCCTTGAGCAATGGTAAATCTCCCGGACCAGATGGGTACACTGCAGAAATGTATAAGCTTTTGAAGTCTTCACTGACACCCACGCTTCACAAAACATTCACACATATGTGGAGGACAGGGTCATACATGTCCACAGGCAAAGAAGCCTATCTTAAGGTGCTTTTAAAATCACGTAAAGATCCACAGCTACCTGACTCTTATCGACCCATCTCCTTACTGAATGTGGGCTCTAAAATACTCTCCAAAATACTAGTGAATAGACTGGCGTCTATCATGCCGCATCTCCTTCACCCCACCCAGGTAGGATTTACCAGGGGTAGGGCTGCAGTAATTAACATCCGGAAAGTATTGGCAGTCCTAGAGCAGTGCTCTAGGGGATCAGGAGAGGGATGCGCCATGATAACGCTAGATGCTGAAAAAGCTTTTGATTATGTTAGACATGATTGGCTGTTTTTAATACTGCACAAAATGGGTTTTGAGGGCCACTTCCGCCAACTTTTACATGCCATGTACGCCTCCCCAATAGCTAGAATATTTTCAGAAGGTTTTCTTTCCTCGCCCATTACTTTACTCCAAGGAACCCATTAGGGATGCCCCTTATCCCCTCTTTTATTCAATCTAGCCATTGAGCCCCTCTCTAGATGGCTGATTTTTAAAGCAGACCGCCATGGTATCAAAGTGGGAACAGAAGAAATCCGAGCAGCATTATTCGCAGATGATTTACTGATCTTTACGTCAAAGGTGGGAGAGGATGTACCCAGAGTATTATCTATTATAGAGGAATTTGGATCCCACTCAGGATATAAAATAAATGTAACAAAGTGAAATTCTGTCCCTATCCCATAAGCCTTCCTTGGGCCTCCCAGAAGCTATAGAATACGGTCTGCAATTGGCACATGGTCATTTCACATACCTGGGCATCAAGTTGGGCAGGTTGCCTTCCTCACTATATACTCTAAATTATAAACCTCTTATTGAAAAACTTATAAAGGAACTGGAAGTCTGGACTCAACTTCCCCTCTCGCTATTTGGTAGGGCCCATGTCCTTAAAATGCTCAGCTTTCCGAAATTGCTTTACCCCTTCCAAACAATTCCGATATTACTCAAACATGCAGATGTAAAGCTTCTAGAACGGGCATACACCAAGTTCCTATGGAAATCCAAGCGCCCCCGTATTCCGTACCGTCAACTACAGGTACATAAGCTGGAGGGGGGCCTGGGACTCCCTAACATTCAGGCCTATAATTTGGTGTGTCTCTTACGTCACGCCTATGATTGGTTGCTGGGTACTTCTTGCTACTCCAATCTCATCTTAGAAACTAAATTGGTCTCTCCTTGGTCGTTGAAAGCCATTCTTCATACTCGCATCAACCAACTACCTTCATTACTACGCACCAACACATTGATCAGGGATACGGTTGTTGCATGGCGCGAATATAGACTAAAAGCGGGACTACATCCCTACATTTCAGTGCATATCCCCATTATAAATAACCCTCATTTTGCTTTGGGCTCGGATAATGAGGGATTCAGGCAATGGGCGAAGAGGGGGTTAAAAAATGTGGCCCAACTATTTGACACAGACACCCATCGTCCCCTTACTTTCCCAGAACTGCAGGCAAAATTCAACCTTCTACTGCATCACCAATATCAGTACATGCAAGTGACCCACTATTGGTTCAGCGAGACAACCGTACCCACCACTTTCTTCCAGACCACGGCATTAGATAAAATTTCGGCCTCCATTCCTGGCTCCATTGCCCAATTATACCCCTTTTAAATTCTTAGTTTGTACCTTCACCAGCTAGAACTTCCCTTCTTAAATGGAGGAAAGATTTCCCATTGGAAGACTACAACAAGGTCATTCTTGAGGGTTGTCACAATATTAGGAGTTGTACCCCGAATGAACATTGGCGAGAGACACACTTCAGAATAGTACATAAGGCATACTATGCCTATGATTTTTTTCACAAAATACAGGCTCCCAGTCCATACTTGACAGCGTGTCCCAAATGTACCCAGGAAGGGGTGTCGCTACGTCATTGTCTATGGGACTGCCCTCAAATAGTCACTTACTGGGATACAGTCCTTTCCTACATGTCCGAAATACAGGAATTCCGCATACCCCGAGAACCATGGCTATGTCTCTTGAGCTACTGGAACTCCATGCCTGCATTGGGTAGACGACAACAAAAGTGGATCTATGTAGCTCTATTGATAGCAAAGCGCATACTTATGCATCACTGGCTTTCCACGCAACCATCCAAAACTTCATAGAGGCATTTATGTCACTAATGTGGAAGGAGAGACTAGAGGCCACCCAAGACCCGGATCGATACACCACTAACTTCTTTCAGAAATGGGAGTCTTTCATACTATACCACTATGCAAGAACAGAGAGATGTGCTTTAATATATCCCTTCAGAGGTTTACATTGCTCTATGTGTTTCTGGCACTCTTTATTAAGCCATTTTTCAAACAGAATGTAGTCTTGCTGGGTAAGAGTCTGTGTCAGCTGACTTTTGTTTGCCTCAGAACTGCTTCACCTCCCATACAAGTTAATGGGAACACAAAAGGAATTTGAGGAAGGTTTGTGCAACATAGAAGGAGCTTAAATGCAGATCAAATGCACCATGAACCCTAATTCATCTCAAAAGCATATTGAACTGATGATAGTGCAGGTGGAACGCATCTCAAGCTGCATTTGCCCGTCGACACAAGCCTCGGCTCTTAATTTTGGTGACCTTTGCTTGAAGATTTCTGGTTGCAGGTTTAATGCCATTCTAACACCATGTTTTGACGCATCTATCCCTCTTTAAAGACTGTTTATAGCATCTCACAGCATACTTTGCAGGAACTCAGAGGTAAGTTCTGGTTACCAAAAAAAAAAGCATGATGAGACACTGGGATTGAGTTTTGAAGTTAGTGCAAAACCTTACCGCTTTTAGGGTGTGCGGGCTCCTATTAGTATGTGCACTTTAGTTGCATATGAATAGTTTGGTGGAGTGTTTTGTTCTTTTTTGACATGTTTTCCATCTACTCCTGAAGTTCAGTATTTACAAAGGTCTACAGGTAAAGGTGCAATTTACAGACAGAAGTGAGTCGGTCAGAGCAATGACTCCCTTTTCTTACATTATCCCTACATAATATTATGTAACTGCTTTGCCATTGTTACACACTGCATTAAAAGATGATGTGACCTAGTGCTGCCTGAAACTGGCCCAGTAGGCACCTTGTAGCAGTTGAGATCTGCAGATTCCAGCCCAGCTTTCTTACAGGCAATTTATAGTTTCCTCTATTTATTTTTTGTGGAAAAAATATTTTATAGTTATTTATTTTTGGCCATTACTACATTTGTAAGAAATCTTGTGTTAGGAATAGAAGTGTTTCAAATACAGAAACACTTTGCAAGCAGCATCATGTATCTCTGTCTCTCACAGCTGTTTTATCACGTATAACCACACTGTTGAATTAGGTAACATTTACTTTTTTTGTCCTACTGTGCAAATAAAATATTGGCCCATGTATAGCCAGTATCACTGTAGCCTTAGTTTGTATCACCAGTGTTAATGCTGTTTGCACTTTTTTCTATCTTATTAGAGGATCAGAAAGAGGTGGAAACAAGTAATTTTCTAGTTATCCTTGTATAATTGCCATAGTCACCACTATTACCCGATTTATCTAAGTTTGAGTACAGACCTTTTATTAATCAAGCAGTAGACAGGTCCTCCCTGTCCCTGGCTCAGAAGCTCAGCACTTCCCTGAAAGGCTTTTATTCTATGAAGATGGATGACTGCACAACGTGGTTGTTAACATACATTACAGATTGTTCTGCGGGAGTCGTGATCAACTGAGACTTTCGAATTACCAGCTTCGCTGCTGAGAGACAGTAGCAGCAAATTGGGTCTGACAGCAAAAATGTGGGAGGAGGAGCAAGCAGTGGGAGAGAGGCAGAGGCGAAAATTGAAAGTTTTATAGGTATAACAAGAGATCAAGGGACACTGATTGAGCTGCAGAGTAGTTAACAGCACAAGACCATTGTCAGTGCTGTAAATCTAAATCTGCTTTGCATTAATGAAACATTATTTCTCTAGAAAAGTTGCTTGATAGACATGTGCACACTAAAATTTTTTGTTAGCAGCTAGATTTATTTAGTTGCTAACAAAATTCAATATGCAACAGATAGGGGAACAGAGTGGAGTTACGCTGAACCAGATAATATAATATAATATGCTATACCAGTCTCCAGGGTTTCAACAATGATAATCAAAATATAAGGTGTCCCCAAAAGAATAGAAATCCCTTACTCGGAGCCGGTTCAATAAACAGGTAGAAAATACATGATTTGACAGTTAGAATATTTAATCATAGAAAAAGTTTTAACATTACATCCACAACGAGACATTTAAAAACAATTAAAAAACTTCCCTAAGGTAACAATAATATAAGAATCATGGGTGGTCTGCACTCCAACTAAAGTGATGCTATGGAGTTGCCATCTACTATACAGATATCTCATGTGTGGGTACAATGTATCCCGGGTTACTCACAGCTCATGTTGCTCAGGGAGCTCAGGGAGAGACAGTCCTGCTCGAGTTCCACAATGCTGGATGATGTGTTTGCTTCAATAGGTAATTGTAATTAGGATCAGGAGATGGGGATAGATAGGCTGGGCTAGAGATGCAAGTGCCCTTGCCTTTTTCCCTTGCTTGGGGCTCTCACTGGCCCTCGGGCTCGAATTTCAAATTTTGAGAAGCATTTCCGTGTAGATGTGTGCGGCCGCACAGTAAATTCTCTGTTTACATCTTGCTACGGCTGATGGCTATATTCCGCAGTGGGCATGTGCAATAGCCAACCTTCTATTGGCTATGGCAATTTGAAATAGCCAATAGCAGAATCTAGCCAGCAGTTGAATAGGGCGGGAGGAGGGCGTTGTTGATTGAAAGTTAATAGTAACTCTCAAGCAACCAGAAACTACAGGTATCTGGAATCTACCAATACCCCTAGGTGCCGAATAACTGGAAGTTTTCTATATATATTTTGGTAGTTTGGGGAATATAGCACATTGGTGAGTGATAAGTGTTCACTTCTGAAGCCGACTTTAACATAAAAGGACAGCCTATATTTACTCAAAGGTCAACAATCCATGTACTTAACGTAATAATCCGCTTTTCTTCAGCATAGCGAAACATAACAGTTTATTTGACTTTCATCAAAACATTGTGTTTTGGTCTCACTGACATCTGGCTGTCTCATACACTCCCAGTGTGATAGTCCTCAGTGTCACTCAGCAGCTTTCCTTAGCTCCAAGCGTTTCAGTGCTCACCACTTGTGGGTCATTCTCTTTCTCTCCAATAGGTACCTTATGTGTCACTGTCCTTCTAAACCTCTCCCAGCATTCTGCAGCTGTTCCACATGTGCTCATGCACGCAGCAGGGTCTTCCGGTGGGCATGTGCCTCCTGCGCACCCACGACTCCCCTAAGCTCTAGTTGAAACTCCTAATAAGGCTGTTCTCAGCCACATGATCAACATATGCTGGTCTTTGGCAACATCTGGCCCCAGGACTAGAGATTCCATTCCACCATAGTCTAGAAAACCTGGAGGAAGAAAAGTACTCACATCCTGGAACCTCTCAGCCACTCTGACTGAGAGTTCTCGGTGACTGTGTTGCCAAATTTCACTGTAGCATTACCACACACTTCTACAATAAATATATATATTTACTGTATATTAGGGATGCACCGATATATCGGCCGCCGAAACATATCGCCCGAAAATGGCACTTTTGGCATAATGCCGAAAGTGCCATTTTCTTGCCGATACAGCGGTGCATCCGTTATTTCTCTCCTCCCTGATGGGTGCTGCTCTGTGCCCCAGCGGGGAGGAGAGAAACTGT
The DNA here is from genome assembly GCF_000935625.1 of Nanorana parkeri. Lineage (NCBI taxonomy): Eukaryota > Metazoa > Chordata > Amphibia > Anura > Dicroglossidae > Nanorana > Nanorana parkeri. Next base: position 1,447,061 of record NW_017306994.1, read on the forward strand.
CACAGGCGGACGAGCACTGTGGGAGGAGAGCGTGGTGAGCGGCCAGTGTCTCTCCTCCCACACCGCTCAGCCTCCTGTCACAGACAGTCAGTATGGAGTGTCAGGATGGAGAGCGAGGTACGGTGATCGCTGAGTATTTGTAAATAATTGAAAACAGATTATGGTTACTATATTCTCAATTATGAATGAATGGGAAGTGATCTACATGACCTCCTGTTCATTCATGATTGTGGTTATAGTAAACATACTCTGTTCTCATGTTATGAATGAACAGGAACATATATATATATACACACACACACAGTTCAATGCAGGAAGGTTTTGTACATCAAGTCCACAGCATAAAAGAAAAAAAAAACATATGCTTAGTTGAGCCACTAACTGAACATATGCCAGTTTCTGACTAACAGGGTGCTCCCTAATGGGTTCCCCACAACAAAAAGGCAGCACATGTACATTTTTAGCTTTCTGTCAGCAGTCCGCCTATTCAGGCAACTGCAGACTTACAGATGAGGGAGTGAAAGAGAGCCTCAAGCATAAGTCTGCTCAGATATTTAAAGGGCTGTGGACAGCTGAATAATTAATGAGGTCTGGCTAACAGGTAAACCACTGAACTAGGACTAGAAACTTTATTCCACCCAAAGCTCTACAATGTCTCTGGGCTCCAGGACCCAGATCCAAACTTATTATGATCTGAGAAAATAAAAAAAGTTTGTTTTCTGCATAAATAACACAAAACATGGAGCCCCTTACCATGTGTAGGTGAGAAATCTAGGTGACACATATATACTAATACAAAACACAAAAATTCCCCAGCCTCAACCTGCCAGCCAGCCTGCAACCAAACAAATAGCCCTGTCAACAGTATGCGTTAAAATCAGAGGTTTTAGTTGCACAAACTTTTGGCCAAAAATATGTAGAAGCCACACTGCCGCGCCAAGGCACCTCTGCAAAGTGTGGTCCTAACTCTATGTATCCGAGTCTCCAAGTGTGAGCATATTAATTAAGTCGATAAATTACATGCAGGTGTACCTGGAGGTAGCCAACTACTCCTAATAAGGTGCAGGGACGCACTGGAGGCCCAGCAACCAAAAATGCACGCTGGGACTGCAGTGCGTCCCCAAACCAAAAATAGTCAAACTAGAAAAGATGGTACATGCATGAATCTATAACCAGCCTTTATAGCAGGGCGCACATTGGGAAGGCTTACAACAATACAAAACACAAAAATTCCCCAGCCTCAACCTGCCAGCCAGCCTGCAACCAAACAAGTAGCCCTGTCAACAGTATGCGTTAAAATCAGAGGTTTTAGTTGCACAAACTTTTGGCCAAAAATATGTAGAAGCCACACTGCCGCACCATGGCACCTCTGCAAAGTGTGGTCCACAACTATGCCTCGCCATATTCTCCAAACCAGACACAACTTAGACACAAATTTTCTCCATAACAGACACAAATTATAGACCTTACCATTTGTAAGTGAGAAACCTAGGTAACATGTATTCACCTTCCCCAGCCCTGCCTCACTAGCTTTTGTGAGGCACTGACATACAGAGGAAAATCAGTCATTATCTAGAGTATTGAAGTCTGAGAACTTGTATGGCAGCCAGGCAGCTAGCATTTTCACAAGGAGGCCATTAATGGCAGCCCCCTTGTCTCTCTTGAGATGTTTCCATTAATGAAAGAAGAGACTAGTTTCTGGTATAATTTGTATTTTTATCATTGCATGGGCTAACATTGTTTTTAAATTCTAAACGTTTGCTCTTGCTCAGTTTTACCAATAGTAGAATCAACATTAAGTCATCTTGGTTACAGATTGCCTAAACTTTAACATAGCTAGCCATTGACAGTTATAGGCAAATCTGATATGACTGGTCCAAGCAGATACTACCTGTTATCATTTCAGAGCTGCATACCTGCAAAAGTATAGCCTTCATATGGGCTACCATTAAATACATTTGATATCCATTCAGATATTTGTCAGCCTTGAAGTAGGTCACTGGACCATACAGAGCCCGATTATCATCACATCACTTTCCCAATGTCCCCTGAAAAGTATGAATGATCAAAAAAAAAATGAGGATTATCTTTAGTAGGGATGCACCAATACTTTTCGAGTACCAATGCCGAAACTTGGCATTTTCATGAGAACTACCAGGGTTGCAGCGGTTGCAGCTGGGATCTGGCTCTGGCGCTCCACCACTGTCCTGAAATCATTAGTCTGTATTGTTTTAGAAAAACTGTCACATGACAATAAACAAAAATGCATCAGTACTTGTACTTGTAAGCAGAGCCGTAGCTAGCTCCTTTGGCACCCGAGGCAAGAACAGAAAATTGTGCCCCCCACCAACAGACGTGTGATGTCACCCAACGCCGCACACACGTGGCATAATGTGACGCCATGCGCCCCGTCACCAGGCAGGGGAGAGCAACGGGCATCTGAGGAGAAGATGGAGCCTTTGCCGCTGGTGCCAAGGCGCCCTGTGCTTTCCATGGCAACAGGGGTGCCTCAACTGCACCTGAGGCGAGTGCCTCACTCACCCCATGGTAACTACAGCCCTGCTTGTAAGTACTTGGTCAAGTATCAGTACTTGTACTTGCAAAACTGGTATCGGTGCATCCCTTATATATATTTATAAAAACAAAATCATACATTAAAACGAAGATGTACAAATCCAAGGAGCTCAGTGTGCTTCTTACAAATGACAGCTGCCTCCTAACTTTTGAATTTTTTTCTAGTCTAGTCTTGGAGCTCGAAAAGTATCGGTACTAGTACTTGTACCGAGTACTGTACTTGGTATCGGTGCATCCCTAATCTTTAGACATAAATTATTATAAACTTCTTTACACTGCCAGATGGACAAAATTGGTTGCTCGCATGTCTCGTTACTTAAAAAGCTTACAGCAAACTGATATGTAAGCTTTGAAAGATTTGTACAATTTGTATAATATCTATTTGACTATTGTTTGTCATCTATTGCTGACATATCTCTTAATAAAAATCTATTGTTAAAAAAAGCTTACAGCATGGCATACTGGCTTTTACCAAAAAAAGCCACTTCTGTATTATTGATGTGAGCAGTGAGGAGCCCTTTAAACAGGTCTAAAGTCTAACCCTAGGTTCTCTTGTTAGGAATGGTGTTCTGCGTGATAATATGAGTGGTCCTTATGGCCATAATGATTTCCACCCAACACCAAGATTCTCTGTTGTACCACAGTTATTCTCTGCTTTTTCAATTACACAACTGACACAATGTTCATGTGCCACAAATATTTAATGTCTAGTATTGTTAAAAATCATGTTCTGCACTGATTGGGTATACTATCTGCTATCCGACTATTATATGTACTATTGAGCATCTCACTTTCACACATCTGAATAATGCAATGTGATACAGTATTTGTTGCAGAGTACCTGTAACATGCAGTCAGTACAGTAACTAGTGCATTCCTGGTTTTACCTTAACACACTATAACATTAAATTACGCATATTTATATATAGCAATTGGCAAAATGTATCAAAGCTGCACTCTTTGAAAATATGAAAATAACACAATTTACTGCAGTAATATGTTTATAAAAATTCAAGGCATTTTGCACACATCTTCCATAACTGCTTAAAGGAGAACTATGAGGTGAGTGCTTTTCACTCACCTCATAGTTCTAGCCGACCTGTGACAATGAGACTGTCACAGGTCGGCTTAGTAGATCGGGAGATGAGCAAACACATATCGGCGTTCGCTCACCTCTCGATCCTGTCACGGCTCTCTGCCGTGACAGGGGAGGGACTGGATTCCCCCCTCCCCGCTCCGATCCGCCAGCACTGACTGGCGGAACGGACGGGGGAGGTGGCGGGTACAGCTGGCTCTGCCTCTAGATAGACAGAGCCAGCTGTCAGTCATGCAGCTGGGCGGATCCAGACATAATTGTCGGGATCCACTTCAGCTGTGGCGTCTCAGTATACCGCGACCAGCAGCTCACGGTATACTGCGGCGTCTCAGTATACCGCGAGCTACAGCCTAGGGTGACGGGAGGACGCTAGTTTGTGTCCTCCCATTACCCTAAGGAGAACTATGGGGTAAAGCCTTAACCCCATAGTTCTCCTTTAAACCTGGTTTGATATCAGCTTTCTGTGTTTCTCGGCACAGAAGGACCTAAACAAGGAGATGGAGGGGCAGCACTCTCAGCCAGTCAGGAGTTTACTACTATTGACAGTGCTGTCAGTGTCTCCTTCTAAACTTACTGACAGAAGGTAAGAGTATAGGATGACCCCCATCAGTTAGCTGCAGCTATTTGGTTGCCTAATTAATAGTCTGGTTTGGGCTTTTAACCAAGCACTATTGCCTAACTGCAAGAGTGAGTGAGAAGAGTGAGGTCATCAACCTAACTGCGCTGTCTGGCAAGGGTGTCCAGATCACAAAAAATGGCTAAATACAGTTACAGATATTAATGCAGCCAAAACAGTTCATGTATATGTACTAGTTGTGTGTGTAGCTTTTTCTTTGGAGTCCAGGTTTAGAGTACACTTTTGCAACCAAATCAGGATAACACCTATTTTGTATTTGTTACATGTTCCCATTCACATAGCCAAAGCTACACAAAAAGTAAAAAAAATGCTTCTTGCAGTTTAAATTGTTTTTACTTAGATTAAGGTTTTAAGGGTTACATTTCTTCTTGCTTCTATTTCTTTGAAACATTAGGAGTAGTGATGGGCCAAACACCCCCTTGTTTGGTTCGAATTGGAACTTTCGAACATGGAGAAAGTTTGTATTCTAACTCAATGCAAGCCTATGGGGGTAGAACATTGAAAATCAAATGTCCCCATTTTGAAGCCTTATATGCAATGTATTGGCCATAAAAGGTGTATGGGGATCCAGGTACTGCCCTGGGGGACATGTATCAATGAAAAAAAAAAACACTTAAAAAAAATACAGTTTTTAAAGGAGCAGTGATCTTAACATTGCTTAAAGGGTAACAATAAAAATGAAACATTCCTTTAAATATCATGTCTGAGGGGTCCCCTTAACCTGCCTGTAAAGTTGCAAATTTTTACAATGTATAGAACCCACTGCAGTAAAACTGACATTTTGTAAAGAAAAAAAATTTACATATTTTTTTAAAGCATGCAGTTCCCCCTGCCAAACAATACCAGACCCTTTAGGTCTGGTAGAAATATTGAGGAGGGACCCCGTGTAAAAAAAAAACAAAAAAAATGTGTGGGGTTCCCTCTTAATGTCATACCAGGCCATTACGGTCTAGTAGGAATTTTAAGAAGGAACCCTACCCCCAGAAATGGGGGGAAAACATGGGGCCCCCCCTAAAATTCCATACCAGACCCTTTATCCGAGCACAGATCTGACAGGGCCAGAAAGGGGGGGGGGGACACGAGCGAGTGCCCCTCCCTCCCATACCAGGCCACATGCCCTTGGCACTGGGAGGGTGCTTTTCCAGGGTCACCCCTGGAAAAGCACCTTGTACCCGTGCCGATGGGGACAAGGGCCTCTTTCCCATAAGCCCTGGGGCGTTCGTTGTGAGGGTGCGAGCAGAGGGCTTAGTCAAATCAGGGTACCCCTGTAATAAAGGGGCACCCAGATGTTGCCACACCCTTGTGAATGAGTAAAGGGTTAAATAAAATTGTAAAAAATCCTTTATTTGGAAAAAAAAGACATGTTTTTGACAAGTTTTTTTATTTAACCCCCCCCCCCCCCCCAAAAAAAAACGCAAACGAATACCTGCCGCATAATGGCATTTTGACAGATACTGGCAAAACATAAACAATTGGTCAGAGCTAGCGGTGAAAGCTAGCTCCGCTACAACTGTGTAGTTTTACGTCATCTTACAGGTGAGCCATGATTGGGCAAAGTCATCATGAGACCTTCGTGAGAGGTCTGAGGTTGCTTGCAGATTGTATGTTAATGATGCTTATCTGATAAACACAATCCTCAAATTTCAGTCCCAAGGCTTTCTATCAGGATAGATCACTGTGAAAGGGCTAACAAAAACTTGGAATCAGCCATCTTGTATTATTTAACAAAACATCTAATATAATCATTTTTTTTGTAAAAGTTATTTTTTAGTATGCTGTGTGAACAGGAACACATAAGAAACATATAGAGGGATTTTCTCAAATGTAACTGCAAAAGTGCAAATACACTTTAGGCTTGAAACACATTGATAATTAAAAAAAACCCAGCTAGGATAATCTCTACAGAGAACGCATGTTGTCAGTAGGGTTGGCTTGACATTTGTTTTTCTAAGAATTATTCCATGTTTCAGCTACACAGAAGTTATTGTGGCAGTCAGGCAGCTGCTGATGCCATTAAAAATATGAGCAGGTGTACTAGATTAAGTATGCATACGCTGCTCTGCCAATCCATAATAAAAAATGGGACTTTGTCTTTTTCTTTTTTCCACTTCAATGATCAACCAAGCTAGAAGCCAGGGTAGACTGAGGTTATGGGCCTTCTACGCCACTTAACAATGGAAGGAAAAGAAAATGCAAGCATAATTCTCTCTTTTCTTTTCTCTGTCTTCTCTCCTATAGCATTTATTGCTGCATAACTGCATATTAAAACAGAAGTTATTGCTGCACAGTGTGGAATTAAAGTAGAAAAAGTGAGAAGAGATAGATGCACTGCAAATACACATTGGGTCCAAAAGAATCAGTATATATTAAATGCTCAAATTTTATGAATGACAAAACAGCCAAAGTGCTGTATGTTTGCATTGTCACCATTAGGACTTCTATCATATATAAATGAGGTGACTATGCTAGTTTGCCTATATAAAATGTTTCCTATTGTATAGTTAGCAAAGTCCAGCTTTGTAGTTAAAGTGGGGAGTTCAGTGGGGAAGTAGTGGTAGTGTTGTTGATCCCTGTAGAACTATTGTAATCTGAAAACTTGTTAGGCACTTTAAGTTATTTATCTAAAATACATATCTGGGCCCAGAAGCTAATATAATTTGGTTAGTTTGTAATGGACAGCTGTTTCATGACCCTCAAAATAATGAGGGTCAAAGAGGTGGGCCGCCAATCCTGTTATTACTTCTTCATGTTTAATGAGAGTGCTGTTAAGCATTATTGTCTAGGAGAACTATGGGGCAATGGAAGGACATATACTGTGTCCTCCCGTGAACAAAAACTAGCGGGATATTGCATGCTATATGATGAGAGCGCCGCAGCCGGGACAGATCCTGACAATACTGTTGAGATCCACCCAGCTGGGTGATTGACAGCTGGCTCCCCGTCCGTACCTCCAATCAGTGCTGGAAGATCGGAGAGGGGAGTGGGGAACCCCTGCAGGGAGCAGTGACTGATGGTCATCACTCTCTGCAGGGAGATGATCGGAAAGTGAGCAGATCAGCAGTATGTTTTCACTCACTTCCGATTGATAGAGCTGGCGTGTGACAGTTTCAATGTCAAACGTCGGCTCTAACTATGGAAATGAGTATAATTCACTCACCCCATAGTGTTCCTTTAATGTAAGTGCCTACCAGTATTATAAAATGTGCTGTGTGTAGTGGTAAGCCAATTGTTTTGAAAACTAAGCAAGTAACAGATAGGCAAGTGGAAAGGTTTTTAATTCTGCTGTATATACATTATGAATCCAATCTTTAGATAATAATACAAATGATGAATATTTCTGAAGTAGATCCTGAAAATGGTATGATTCTTTGCATATCAAACAGATCTACATTGAAATATTCAGAAAAATCTAAAAGTGAAGAATAAGCAATTCTGATTTAACCATTCGTGGTTGTGTAACTTTGTTTAATTAAGATATGTTGGTTCAAATTTTATACAACATTAGCACATAAATATGAGGCTTTGTTGGACAGGAGGGGTAACAGACATAAAACTCACAAAGCAATATTATGTAGATAGGATAACAACATCATATAGGAATGGCATGATTTAAGTAGTTTTCTCACAGAGCTAAAAATTTGTATCTCAGCGATAGTGGGGTTGATCTAGTAAAGGAGTAGAGACAGTTAACTTAACAACCAACAAATCATGTGCTACCAAAAACCCTGTGTTTTTTTTCATTGCATATGATTGGGTTAACCATGTTAACACTGGTTTATCTTTTTGCTACTGTTTTCAAAGCAAACGTACACTTTTCAAAGTGAACAACTATCACCACGTTAATCAACCCCAGTGTTTCTTGATCTTAAAATGGTGCAAGCCATCCACTGAAAATTGTTTCCACAGTGAAATGGAAAAAAAGGGATCTCCATCTCCTTTTTCTGTGGGATGTTGTTATGCAGGCAGTCTGAAGAAAGAATTCTCAATCACAAAAATTATTTTCAAAAGACAACCTGTACCTTTTTCAAGAGGTAGATTAGTATGAGGGATCTGTAGCTGAATGCTACTAAAAAGATGTCTTTATGGACTGAATAGGTTAATCAAAACCAAGACATGATGTACGTTAGTATATATTTAAAAATGCCATTGTCAAGGACACTAATCTTCATATATAAATATTTTAAAACCTGTCTTTGCTTTGAATTCTCCACTCTTTGAGGATAAAATAACCATCAAGAGTGTGTATTCTGCAACATGCTTAGAATATCCTGCCCGGCAGCATATTCTCTTTCCATGTTTTATTTTGTTGTTAATGAATGATTGGCGAGGTGCAGAACTATTTCACTTTGGTCTTAGAAGGATATTCATTTATATTATCTCAGTGGTTTTTCTTTTTAAGTCAATAGGTATTGTTGTCTAATAATAAGCAGTATATAATTACTACTTATTACTTTGTCTGGGCACAATTGCACACATATTAAAATAGATCTTTTTAGATGTTTATTTCCTGCTGGATTAGATTTGTTATAGGATAATATGGCAATTGAAGTGTTGCTATATAGTTGAGTATGACCACAGGAACAGAATTAGGAACTGAGAAGAAACATTTTAAATGCTGATTGTACAGGCAGAAAATGCAGCTAAGGAGGAACCTGTGTTTTCAGCTGAAAGGTGCCTATTATACTTTCCACAGTAACAGTACTGATGGTTCATTGAAAGTGCAAGAATTGACTATAGCCTGCCAAAACTGCACTGAATGTCAAGAGCTTGGAGCTGACAGACATTCTCAGCGGGTGTCTCAACTATCAAAATGTATTTCACAAACAACACTGCTATTTCGTCCTCCTATAAACCATTTTAAGTTTGTCAAACTGTTCAAAATGTTCTTCAAATAGTTGACGAAAAATGATAGTCACTATACAATGTGTATATTTTTTTCATTTGAGCGATTCCCATGCCTTCCAACTGTCCCTCATTTGGAGGGACTGAACCTCATTTGAAAACCAAATCCTTCTGTCCTTCTTTCTCCCTCAGTTGTCCCTCTTTTTGTTCTGATGTACAGATAGCAGTTAAAAGGTTATATTTAACTACCAAAAGGGTTATTCTGCACTAAAACCTTTATCCTATCTTGTTTTCTATTTTGAAAGCCAGTATAAAGTAAAAGTAATGGTGAAAAAATGGGGGTTTAACCAAACATTTTTGGCATATACATTTTTGATATGGAACTTTAACCTTAAACAGCTAAATCTAAAATTGTATACCTCTATCTGTGCTAAACAATAATAACCTAATAAATACATGCAAATAATGCAAGCATTTTCATTTACTCAGTTTTAGAATGTTCACTTGCTGGATTAATTGGACAAAAATGACATAGGTGTGCCAAAGCAATGCACACTGGGATAGCAGTGTCACATAAAAAAGATCTTGTTTAGAAAAAAAAAGAAAATGGCTGCGAGATCTCGTGAGATTACATGGAATCTCACGAGATCTTGCAGCCATTTTCTGTTCTTTTTTTTGTCACCCTAACTATTTTTGTATTATTATGTAAAGGTCCACTTTAATGGTTCACATACTGTAATTTGGGGTGTAGCAGGGGTATGTATTTTGCCTAAATACATTGAAGGGAATTTATCAAAAGTGGAGCAGACAACAACTGGAGCAGCTGTGTATGGCAAAAAATCAGCCTCTCACTTTCATTTTCAAATCTTACCTGAACAAACTGAAGAGAGAAGCTGATTGGTTGTAATGCACATCTGCTCCAGATTTTGTCTGCTCCACTTTTGATAAATTCCCCCCTTTGTGCTGGAAGGTGTCACTCCTTATCATCTCACAAAGTTGGGTGGTATGGATACCACAATCACAACCTTGCACTTTATAAAGTTATTGTGATTAGTAGTCAATGCGTGAATAAGAATACAGTTAAAGGAGAACAATGAGATGAGTGATTTCCACTCACCTCATAGTTCTAGCCGACCTGTGACAATGAGACTGTCACAGGCCGGCTCAGTATATCGGGAGGTGAGCGAACACATACCGGGTTCGCTCACCTCTCGATCCTGTCACTGCTCACTGCCGTGACAGGGGGAGGGGCTGGATTCCCCTCTCCCCGCTCTGATCTGCCAGCGCTGATTGGCGGAACGGACGGGGAGGGGGCGGGTACAGCTGGCTCTGCCTCTAGATAGGCAGACCCAGCTGTTACTCACGCAGCTGGGTGGATCTCGACGTCCATGTCGGGATCCGCTCCGGCTGCGGAGTCTCAGTATACCGCGAGCTGTAGCTCGCGGTATACTGAGCTTAGGGTAACGGGAGGACGCTAGTTTATGTCCTCCCGTTATCCTAAGGAGAACTATGGGGAAAAACACTGACCCCATAGTTCTCCTTTAATGATTATGCACCTGCAAGGAAACATATGAAAGTGCTTTGGAAGAACCAAGCATAGCTATGGAAGGATACAGTAGGGTGACAGGAGATATGGTAAGTGTTAGAGCCACTGTGAAAAAGCAAAATATGGATACATTGTGCCAGTTGCAGTCAGTGAGATAGTATAAGAAGCATACTTGCAATATGTCAAACTTGTCAGTGTCAGGGAGGAGATGACCACAGTTAAAGGGCAGAAAGCCACAAATGGAACACAGGCCGGTGACAGCCACATCCAATGTATTCCCACTCAGTGCTTTTGTTGCATACTTCCGAGGCTAGCTTTTTCACATTCCATCTGCTCTCAGTTTTTCAACCACACATTCTCTACTGTTCTTATTGCCTTCCCAAACACTGACCTCCTGTCCTAAATCTGGAAATTACTTACTCCATGCTAAAAATTCAGTTGTGACCTCTACTAATAATCTCCTTCCATCTAGATGCTGGTTCTGTTGGCAAATCCCATTTAGCTGCACACTCACCTTTGTGAACAGGCCAAAGACAAGACAGTCTGCCTAGTAATGATTTTGGGGTCTATTCACTGAGCTGCCGAGGGATCTAGCCATAGCTTTGGCTGCCCCTTCGGCTAGCTTCGGCCCCAGGACCCCTTTGGTTCAGTAGAACTGAAGGGCTGCTGTACGGGCTATTCACTATAGCCCGTACAGCTCCCGAAGTTGGCCGAGCGGCTCAGTTGAGCCGAAGGCATATGCCTCAGCTCGACTGAGCTGAGGTGAAAGCCGAAGCTGGCCGAGCGTTTGGCCATTGGCCGGCCGACAGCCTGCTTCTGACAGCTGGGCGGAGCCAGCCGTCATCTTATGGCTGCCTCCAGCCACTTGCAGAGAGATCAGCGTCCCTGGTTACCAGGTAACCAAGGACGCTGTCATTACACACTAACAACCCAGCTGGGCCGCTATGATATCACAGCGGCTTCTCGGTGTTCTCTGTGTGTAATGACAGATGGCGTTCCTGGTTACCTGGTAACCAGGGACGCCATCTGTCATTACTCTCCCGGACGCTCTGGGAGTCTAATACGGCTCCCGGCCACCCGGGAGAGAAACACTTTCTCCCAGAAAGGTTCACCCTGCTTGATCAAGTGGAGTAAACCCTTCCCTGCTCGTTTTTTTCTTCTGACATCGGAGCCGTTGGCTGCCGTCAGAATAAAAAAAAAATCACCATAGGAATGCATAGCTATATTCCTACTGGTTATTTAAATGTGCAATAGCCAATAGCAAACTAGCTATTGCACCTGCCCACTGCTGCTGTCAATCAGCAGAGGGGAACCGGCAGTTCTCCATCAGGTCCCCCTCTGGTGATTGACAGCAGCAGAGGGCGGGTGCAGTAGCCAGTTCGCTATTGGCTATTGCAAAGGGAAATAGCCAATAGGAATCTAGCTATGCATTCCTATGGTGATTTTTTAAAAAAATTCTGACGGCAGCAGAACCGCCCGGCCAATAGAAAACAGTAGCTGTCACTGCAAGCTCCGCACAATCGTTTTCTTTTTTTTTCTACTTTTTTAACTATTTTTCTATTCTGCTCGGTACCACAGAGGTACCGGGCAGAATAGCTGAGCCGAATGGCGCTCAACAGCATTCAGCTTTTACTGACTGCTGTTCGGCATCTATGAGAATAGGTTAAACAGCAGCCAGTAGCCTGCCGGTTGTTCGGCTCAGCCGATCCAGATGTTGGATCGGCTGAGTAGAACTCCTTCTGCACTTCGGGTCGGCCGAACATGCTGAGCATGTTTGGCCAACCAGAAGCCACACAAAGCCACCTGATATATGGCTGAAATCAGCCGTATAAGCCTGAAGTGAATAGCCGAACAGCGTTCGGCTGACTTCACTTCGGGTCGGTTATTCACTCGTCTGCCGTCGGCTGCTTAGTGAATAGACCCCATAGTACATAATTGGCCAGATGTAATGCATGCTTTATAACTATAGAAAGGTTTTATTATACAGCCATGCAAGTTACTACACAAATAACATACAAACTCTAAAGTGTTCACAATGACCACAAAGTGGGGATGTTCAGATACCAAGTACCGTTATCGGTACAAATACAAGTACATGTACAGATACTTTTTCAGCTCCAAGACTAGACTAGAGAAAAATTCAAAAGTTAGGAGGCAGCTGTGATTTGTAAGGAGCATACAGAGCTCCTGGGATTTGTGCATCCCTGTTTTAATGTATGATTTATTTTTTATAAATATATATTAGGGATGCACTGATACAATTTTTTCAAGTACAAGTACTTGTCCAAGTACTCACAGATACAAGTACTGATAGACTTTGGTTTATTGTCTTGTGACAGTTTTTCTAAAACAATACAGATTAATGATTTCAGGACAGTGGTGGAGCGCCAGAGCCAGGTCCCAACTGCAACTGCTGTGACTCTGGTAGTTCTTGTGAAAATGCCAAGTATTGGTACTGGTATCTGAACTGGTATCTGAACATCCCTACCACAAAGGGTACTGTACTGATGAGGAGGCAGGGTTGTACACTGCTTTTGGTTTTCTATGATTTGAGTGACTAAATGGCATGTCACCTTGCTACTTTAAATTTACAGAACTGTGGTCACAGTTTGTGTAAGATACACAGTATATAATTGAAATCCAGACCCTCTGTGCACTTCCAGGTAATGATATTGTTTTTATTATTATTTTACAGCTTCTAGATAGCATGATTTCACAAAATCAATCGTTCTCAACTAGGCAAGCCATTTCTTCTGTAGAGTGCAGTAGATCACAGCATCCAAACAGTAAACATCCTAAAATAATTTGTAGGGACAGTTTAAATTAGTATTTCCATTTTCAGCCTTAATTCCTCATAGGACTACAGATCATTGTAGATTTAATGATGAAGCTTTAAACCAGAAAACACAAAACCTGCAACTATCCATAGAAACAAGGAGCTTGGTCCTGTAAGTGTTTCCACAATGAGAACAAATAAACAGTAGAAGACTGGGCTGGGTAACAGAGGGGTATGCACCCCCTCCCAGGCCAATACTATTAGTACATACTGGACTGTTGGTGTTAAGTGGAGATCCCTTACCATTCAATCATTGTGAGGCTCGTAGTCAGTGACACATGCTGGGCATTATATAGCTACTTCCTTAGCAGAGGGAAGTCCTCCAGCACCTTTACAGTTGAACAAGTATGGAGAGGCGCAAAGGAAGCTAATCCTGAAACATAAGTAACATTGTGTGATAATAAACCATGCCCCTTAGGAACAACCACCTTTCATCATTGCCCACAAGTCAATGAGGCACTATGAATTCATTTGTGTGGTTCCACTTTTTTACTTTATAGTATGTTGGTGGTGCTTGCCTCCCAGATCTTTAGTTCACCACTTAACCGTTAAAGTGATCCCTTAATATTCACCCCCTTCCAAACACTAAGAGATTTATTCACTAAAGGGTAAAGATTTTGGAGAAGGCAGGATAAGTGAACAATCTAGGCCAACATAGCTGATTTGGAAAGATTCTCCAATTCAGCTCACTTTCCCGTTCAGCTATGTTGTCCTAGATGGTTCACTTCTCCTGCCTTCTCCAAACTCTTCACCCTTTTGTGAATAACCCGGTTAGATGCCCAAGAGTGCATTTATTGCATAATTTCATCCTCTAACAGTTATTGCCTAATATATTGAACCCCTTAACCCCATCATTACCATTTTAACTAAACCCTAACCTTAATTATCCCTATTCTATTGCATAGTCACTTCATCCTGAAATGGGAGCCACTGAGACAATAAAATGTAGGTCTTGCACTGAAAGCACACAGTAGCAGTATCCCAGCATTAAAAGAAACTGCTTTACAGCTATGTTAGTGTATTATTTTTCTAAGATTAGAAAAAAAAAAAGAAAAAAAAAAATATGTGGCATATAATGGTGGAGCTGCTGATGTACTTGAACACCATTTAAAATAATGAAAACATGCTATATAAAATGGCAGATCTATCTCATCCTCATATATCAAGGATCAAATTGCTCTGTACATAATACTACATTCTTCATGTTTGACTGAAGATTATCCATAGGTATATATTTAGAGAAATATAATAAATTAGAAGAGTTGGCCAGAGAGAGAAGAGGGAAGAGATAAAAATGTAAAACATATCTGGAAAAGAACACGGAACAGTACTTTTCACTTGTGTCACATTAAATAGTTGCTTTCTAAGTTAATTCTGAATTTGATCCACATTCGAATTGCAGGTTACAGTTCAGTAATACTAAATAATACATGCCTTGTCAGCTCATTACAACCTCAGAGACAAAATAAAGCTTTTGATAGAATATGTAACTATTGAAAATGGAACATTCTTCTCGGATTTAGATTTGCAAGTGGGAATCCATTCATAGTTTAGACTAAAATAAATGTGTTTTATAAGTAACCCTATCACTCTGCAACTAAGAACCTGAGCATTGGGAAAAATTGCTTTAGCTATTATAAGCAGACAATGTGTAGGTTCATGCAACCGCTCAGTTCAGGAAACAATACAGAACTGGCAGAATCCCAAACTGGATTCTTTATAAACAGCAATGGTTTGGAATTTCAAGGCAGCGAGTATTATTATTCCTTATTGTTTTAAACATTTTAGTAGGGTGTAGGAAAGTGGCCTTGAAAATTAAATAAGTTGTTTGTATAATAACTACGTGTTGGTTGAAGGATGGTGTTTATCATCCAATTTGTCTTTAACAGTCCTGGAGATATATTTCTCCAAAATGTTTTTGATGGTTTAGTAGTGCAGGTTTTATTTGTTCTCATAGTTTTTTTCAGTTGTTACCTTTTTTCCAAAAAATACAGAAGGCTTAAATGATAGTCCATCAGATATTTTGACATTTAAAGCTGATCTACAGATAAATGGCCACATACAATTGAGAAATACATGAAATGGCACTGCCGAAGAATTTCTGTTTCTGGCACAGCCCAGTGTAGCAGGACAGGGGACCTTATTTTTATCTGCTGCAGTTAAGTAACATTTACAGGTTCTGCCCCTACCCTGTGTGACCTAACAGTGAAAGAAAAAAATAGCAGACTAATGATCTCATCTCTGTGTCACTCTGCTTCCTCCCCTCTCAGTATGTCCCTTGTTAGGACATAAGCACTGGAGCAGAAACAATTGGCTTCTTGTGTTGCTTCTCTTCTCCCATTCTAAACGCTGCTGTACAGGTGATTGCTAGAGGCTGATACCAAGACAAATTCAGGTATTTACATTGCTTGCATTAAACAAAAATACATTTGTGTCATTTATATTTGCCTGGAGTTTCAATTCAATCATTGACTGAACTACCATCAGAGTAGCCCATCAGGTACCTTTGGATCCTAGGTGAAGCAAGCCCAAGAGTTTTCCTTCACCTTTTTATTTGCACCAAAAGCCTCACAGAAGCTCTACAGCATCAGACCATGCATACCTTAAAGTGACACTCATCTTAGGAATTAAAACTTAAAAATGCATTCAAGTTCCTAAACTGTCAACATAAATGTATCTTATTTGTGTATCGCTCAGCTGCAGAACAGCAAAATATCTCTGAATTTATGCTGACACTGTCCTTCCTTCTAGAGGGTGTTTCCTGGAGGGTGTTTTGTATTGAGATTAAAGTCCATCATGGGAGCGAGCTTGGAGCGGTGGCTGCTTTACAACACACACATTGTCCATGAGGAACAAAAGTAGTCATCCTCCAGAAGGAAGGACAGTGTCATAAATCTAGAGATGATTTGAGGATCTACAGCTGAGTGATATACAAATAAGATACATTTTTGTTAATAGTCAATGTATTTTTAAGGTTTAACTCCTGAGTTTAGTGTCACTTTAAAGTGGAGCTATAACCTACTATCGCTTACAAACAAGGAAGGTGCCTGCTTAGCCTTTATTTGGATTTCAGTTGACATGGTTTTGCACATGTGATCAGCTATGAGACAAACCATTTAAGGGTTTGAAAGTCAGATTGAGAACTTAAAGCCCATTTCCATCTTTGTAAGTGATTAGCCTTTTGTTGTGGTAATGTAGAGGTGCAGTGATGATGTATATGTGTGCACATTTTTATGACTCACAATGCTGGCTTTCTTAATTTCTTATGGACTTTTTACAACCCCAATTCCATAAAGGAATGCTGTGCAAAGGAATGGTGTTTAAAATCTACATAAAAACAGAATGCAATCATTTGCAAATCTCATAAACACATATTTTATACACAATAAAAAATAGAAAA
The DNA here is from genome assembly GCF_000935625.1 of Nanorana parkeri. NCBI lineage: Eukaryota > Metazoa > Chordata > Amphibia > Anura > Dicroglossidae > Nanorana > Nanorana parkeri. The sequence continues at coordinate 1,463,992 of NW_017306994.1, forward strand.
CATATCAAATGTTTAAACTGAGAAAATGTACTATTTTAAGAAAAAAATAAGGTAGTTTTGAAATTGATGGCAGCAACAGGTCTCAAAATAGTTGGCACAGGGCCATGTTTACCACAGTGTAGCATCCCCTCTTCTTTTAACAACCCTCTGTTAATGTCTGGGAATTGAGAAGAATTTTGGGAGAAAATGTTGTCCCATTCTTGCCTGATATAGGATTCTAACTGCTTAACAGTCCTGGGTCTTCTTCATCGTATTTTTCATTTCAAGATGCGCCAAATATTTTCATTTGGTGAAAGGCCTGGACTACAGGCAGGCCAGTTAAACACCTGGACTCTCTTACTACGAAGCCATGCTGTTGTCAAATAAACTAAATCAGAGAGGGGCATGCAAGTGTATTTTTTAGCTAATAAAAGTATGGCACCATGCAATGTTTGTTTTAAGGTGACACTAAACTCAGAAGTTAAATCTTAAAAATGCATTCAATACCTTAACTATTAACAAAAATGTATCTTATTTGTGTATCACTCAGCTGCAGATCCTCAAATCATGTCTGAATTGGTGCTGACACTGTCCTTCCTTCTGGAGGGTGGCTACTTTTGTTTCCCATGGCCCCTATGTGTGTTGTAAAGTAGCCACCACTCCAAGCTCACTCCCATGATCTCATGTTTAGTTTACTAATTTGTACTGAAACTAGTCTATCATGGGATTGAGCTTGGAACAGTGGTTACTTTACACCACACACAGGGACCATGGAGAACTAAAGTAGCCACCCTCCAGAAGGAAGGACAGTGTCAGCACCAATTCAGACATGATTTGAGGATCTGCAGCTGAGTGATACACAAATAAGCTACAATTTTGATAATAGTTAGGGTACTTGAATGTATTTTTAAGATTTAACTGCTGAGTTTAGTGTCACTTTAAGGCAAGACCTATTTTTACAAGTTGATAGCAAACTGCAGGGTCATTTTAATTAAGGATGCAAAATGAATAAATAATGTATATAGAGTAATTCTATAGAATAAAGATCATTCTTTAATAAACAAACATTTTACAGAAACAAAAGAAGTTTTGATGTTTTATTTTTCTATTGCGTAAAACATAAACTTCACAGTGTCCCGCTTTTAACAAGTGACACAATGGCTTTCTGAACAGCAAGACAATGTAATTTTGCAGAAAGGATTTTATCTATGCATATTGCTCTGCACATTATTAAATTTGAGGATGATAAGGCTTAACAAAATGATACAGTCCAGTAATTGACTGGCTGGTTTTCTAATGTCATAACATGACTAATGGAAGCTTTAGCTCTGCTGGTTTGAGCATCGAAAATCTGCTGTCAGCAGTACCTCTAATTGGAGATCACCTTTACCAACTTAACCAGTTTCATAAATATTCAGCTGAACAATACAGGCCTAAAGTGTGCAAGTTGCCTAATTTGCTCTTTGTTTGACATTCATTGTCAAGGACATGGTGATGACATTCCTGCAGTCCTAAGCAATGGTAATTCTGTACTAGAGGACACTGTGTTCTAAGAGTGAAAACTGTGTGCTTCCAGTAATTGCCACCAAGTTGCCACAATCCCATAATAACATAAACATCAGATTATTGTGCGGTATCCTTAGCCACTTTTTTTTAAGCAAAAGAAAAATCTCTATAGTTAATGACTAAAAAGAAGTGTATTTTTAAAACTTCCTTTCCTTATTTATTCCCTATTTGTGAGTGACTGAATTAGGTCAGTCCTAACCTGGAACTAGATTGGTATGGATCAGGTTCAGAATCTTTCAGCAAGTCTTTTAAACCTTTTCCAAAACCCTCTTTGAGCATGTAATTTGTGGATACATTTTACCCATGAGTGCTATTACCTGTTGTAAAATACCAGTTAAATACAATTCAATAAAAGTAGATCTAAATCCTAACTGCATGTCCATTAATTTGCTAAAGATCTATCTATTATAAATAACTTTGATGGTTGCCTTATTGAAATCAGTATTTTCCCCCTTTTTAGTTTTAATTTCAATGTATTTGCATCTTGGTGCTGTTGATCACTTCCAGCCTTTTTCAGCCACTTCCAGTCTATAGGCACACACTCCAGCATTGGCTGCATTTCATGGCACTGGACCAGCTTCGTGGACCATGTCTGTGCAATGGATGACCACATGTGCGCTTGAATTCAACACCATATGTAATCAGGTAACAACGTAAGAGCACAATTGCCTAGGTCAAGTTACCCCTATCTTTTATCACCCGGAATATCACAAACTTTGTAACGAATTCCTCTACTTCTATACCATCCCATATTAAGCGCTGGGCAGATTTCATGAATATGACCGTAGAAGACACAAACTCGATAGTGGAGCAGGGGTGGTTGCAAATTTGTAAAGCCATAATAAATGAATCCTGGGGAGAGATCTATTTTAGAGTCATACACAGAGCCTATCACACATTTAAAATACTTACAAAGAGTGCTCCTTCCATCTGGTTAACTGCTTGCCCGAAATGCCTCCACCCCCTATCTGATCTCCCAAACTTAGTTTAGTCTTGTCCTCACATACAAACCTTTTGATCCGATGTATTATTCTTCACAAATACCCATTCTGGTAAGACAAGACCAATGTCTCCAGCCTTCTGCCTCCTACATGCCCTCCCCATAGCTAAGAACTGTATACCCTCTTGGAATCTAGACACCTTTGTAGTGTGTACACGCCCAGCAGGTGTGTTGTGCAAAGCCCTGCATGAATTGCAAGGTGATGTTGTGTAAATTAGCTCTACGTTGTGTTGCTTGTGTTGATGAATGCAGGAATGTAAATGCATGAGCTAACCATTTTTGTCTAAACTGTGAAGCAGCATTATATATGCATCATGTGCATGATTTTTCCATATATGGCATTAGTGGAAATAGGCTTTTAGAGACTTGCATGTCGCTATTAGAACGGCGTGTAGCCTATGGCACATGCTACATGACGCGCACGTATGTAAATACATAAAAACACGCCATAGTGGCGTGAAAATGTGACACATTGCTCGTGTTTGGTTGATAAATACGTTTTGCTGGGTAAAAATGCACACGCAGCTGGTGCGTGTGTGTGTTTAGGTTAGTAAATCACCCCCATGATCTCCTTCACCCAATCGAATTTCCCATCACACTAAGGTGTATATCGTTTTCCTGATGTATCCTACAAATGCCTTCATAGTAGTGAAGTTGTCTTCTCCCCACAGTACTGACCCTCATGGTTTTAGATTTTTTTTTCTTTTTTTTTTTCAATTGATGCGCTACATTGTTGAAGCGCTATTACAGGGAAATAACTTTGTTTATAACTTTTTCAACTGGTATGTATTATTATCCACATTTCTGAGGTACAGTCTGTGTACTGATACATGCTTTGAGCGTGTTTGTATTACTTTATACTCAATAAAAAAATGAACATGCTAAAAAAAAGAGCACAATTGGGAGACTGTTGACACCCTACAGTTACCCCACACTCCACAGATAGCTTTACTCTTTAACAAAACACACAAGTTAAATTGAACACAGTTTTACTTCACAAAGCACGGCTCACAGATTTTTTTTGCAGTCTTTTGAAGTGTAGGAGGAAAGGGCCCCGTGTCTTCAATGGAACTGAAACTAACTAAAGGTCTAGCTAAAGACCGTACCAACTAGCTCTAAAAAGGAAAGGAGAACAAGGAATATACCAAATGCGCAAATAAACTAGTTGATGTCACACTATATTGTCAATAAGTGTCAATAGTTATACAATATTTACAATACAGTATTTTGAAACAGCAGTATAATACATAATAGGTGGAGCACAACAGGAACTTTCCTCAGTGAGGCAGTACTGGATAGCAGAATGCAATTGGAGGGTTTAGTAGCAATATAATTCTGTAAAACAGTTAGATTTGGGAATCTCTAGGTTGTTGCAAACTCTGTGAAGTGGTGTCTTAATAGGCCAGTGCACTCAGTTAAACAGTTGTTTTTCCAGAAGAGCATATACACTGTATTAAACCTTCTAGTGTAGGTACTGCTGGGATATCTGTTAAGATTATTAAGTTTTAGACTGAAAGAATAAACACATGATGCCATCTAACCCAGTGTAACTCTATAGCTGCGCTTATAGTAGATGTAAATCCTAACTGAATGACATTTGGTTGTGCAGGTTGCGTAAATTTGACTGTGCAGTATAATAGGCACTGGAGTCTGACCACTTTCTCCTGTGTGCGCTAAGTGAACTGGTCACCACTTTCTCCAGTATCCTCTAAATGACCTAATCAGGCACACCCCTTTCTTCCTCGGCAATACTGTCTGAGGATACTAGCGATGAGGGGGTTGGCAGTTACTCAGCTATGCAAGTATAAAGCACTGGAGTGGGAAAATAGGTAGCAGCATTTCTATTGAGAAAATTGCATTTTAAGGCATTTAAAAGCAACAATCAGTCAAAAACCATAACATGCAGGAGTAAAGAGATAAAACTGACCAGAGCCCCATGAAATACCTGGCAAATTTGGCATAGGAAAGCATTGGCTGTCTACTCGTCCTCTCCTGATGCACTGCTGGGTGGCTGAGTGGTCAATTGCCAGGTCCAAACAATGTCACATGGAGGTGAGTCCTTAGTTCAATGTAAGTGCAGGACAAGAACTTAAAGGGACACTAAATTCAGGAGTTAAATCTTAAAAATGCATTCAAGTACCTTAATTATTACCAAATATTGTATCTTATTTGTGTATCACTCAGCTGTAGATCCTCAAATCATCTCTGAATTGGTGCTGACACTGTTCTTCCTTCTGGAGGGTGGCTACTTCTGTTCCCCATGGTCCCTGTGTGTGTTGTAAAGTAGCCACCACTATGAGTTTGCTTACGTGATGGACTGCAATCTTACGTTTAGCATTGTATTTGTATTTGTATTGGGATTATAGTCCATCACAAGAGTGAGTTGGGACATTATGGCTGAAAAGGGGGCAGCAGGACATGACCCAATGGGATACTGCTTGAGGTAACCACCTCAGGTTGCCTCATTAATGGGACTAGGTACCTGTTTACTACATGCTATCCAGTAAACCTGTTATTTTTCCCTAAAGGGGCAAAGTACTGGTTGTCTTTATACCCTTTTGGTAAAAAAGGGTTTACCATACTCTGGCTTGTACAATCAGTAATTTAGTTCTTGTTATCTCCCTGCTAGCACGCCCATTAAAATTGACCTCATAATGTGGGTATTTGCACAGCTTTATTTATTTACTGTTTTCCTGTGCTTTGAATGATGCAAATAAAAGCTTTTTCCATACAAAGGCTCACTAGAGGGTAAATGTGACTCTGCATTTACCTAAATATATATGCACAAATGTGTGCTGTAGCTTAAACTTGCTAGAGCTTGCGGCTTGATTTGTTTTATGCATAATGCCTTCTCTATTCCAAGACCCTTTCAGTCAACATTCATACAGCTGCAGCAAAGGGGAGTGCCTGAGTTTCTATCAATGTGTCAAGTATATTCTAAATGTGTCATTTATATGCCCTTTCTAGGCACATAGAACCTACTGAATAGGCCAACTGCTTCTGTTTGATACAGGGGGCGTTTTTTTTATCTGCGCAATGATGCAAGAAATCAATATGAATGAGACAGGGCAGCAGAGAAGCGGATCAGATAGGTAGATATGTGTGGCGTATACTATATAACATTTAAAGGCATACTCTTATCAGGAAGACCAGGCAGAAGAAGGCTAGTTGTACTTATTGGTTGTTACAGCAAGGATCAGTGATAATTAATGTGATGCATTAACAGCAGGTAATGCTTCCTTTGTCTGTTGGTAGATAGATTAGTTAGAGGTTGTGTATAACCAATCTGCCTCTTGCATTGCTTGCATTGCTCTGTATACAGTAGATTAGCTTTTTCCTGAGAACAATTCTTTATTAAGATTACTTCTAGCAGTCTGCAAAGCTTGTGCTTATAATATCTTGCATAAATATATATCTTGACTATTTACACTAAAAATATAAGGTGAATAAGATAATAAAGCTTACAGCCAAAGAACAGATTTTTTTTAACTCTCTGGAGACCAATATTTATGTGTACAAAAGTGTGATTTTCCAATATTTTTGTGTTGTACAAGCAATAATAGAATTGTGCTTTCTCAACCCTTTCACTATGTATCTGCAACACTATTCAGGTCTTTCATATGTGTTCCTACTCATCTATATAAATGTTAATGGTATGTTTCAGTGTGAACTCTTTTTACCTCATACTAAGATAAAAGAGACAGCATTTTTTTCTCTTTGGTGTTATAATACATTATAAGCCCCTTCTAGTGACCTGTGAAGAAACAGCTAGAAAATAATGGATTTTAATTGTTTTAAAAATTGAATAAAATGCAAATACTGTTAATGGAAAAAAAGTTGGTCTTAAACTTATGGAAATAAGTTAAATATATGAAAATTGCTCCTTTTTTCTGTTATGTAGTATGCAAGTATCTGAACAGATACTTGCTGTTGCCATGCACAGCTGCTCCAGTTTTGATAAATTCCCCTCACTGTATTTCACACACAATCTGTGTAAGATACACTGTAAAAGAAGCAAGCTACTTAAAATATATCAAGCATGTGTAGCGCAGGTTATAACTCTCTTTATGGTCAAACTATCTAACTGCTATTGAAGGAATAACAGTCCAACACTGACACTATACTACTTGCCAGTAGTGCTAACAAAGTCCAGCCGGCTTTGGGCCCTAACTGTACATTGGTGCGCTTTTGACAGTAAGGTCACTGGTTGATAACTTCTTACTGTATCCATGAATTATGATCTTTGGCATTGACTCCGTTGTAGGCCAGCCAAAGGTTTTTTTTTCCACTCTTAAGCCAGAGTCCTGTGGGCTTTCAAACTGCGTTCTAACAGGTGCCAGTCTCCTCCCCAGTGATCACAAATCCCCCACAGTGGTGATCTGGACATCAGCTCCTCGAAGCAGTGATGGCCACCCTTACCACTAGCAACCTCAGTGGTCGTGATGATGGCATTTGCGGCTCGGGTATGACAGGCTGGTCACAGCATGTCCACCTGCTAGTCCATGTGCAAGGAGACTGCACTTCATTCAGATACACTCAGAAGAGATAACATTGCAGCCCTTCCCCTTGTTCTCTGAACCACCTAGGTATTGTAGTCCTGTGCAGCACTGGCAAACACAAATCTCTATTCCCTTAGGGCTTCAACTCCCACAAGTCTCTGTAACTCCTTACACAATCAGCTGCAGTCTGTACTGTCCCATCAAGTCTCTCCCAACTGTAGTTGTCAGGGGTGGGCTCATCCAGATAGAGACAGCTAATGATGATTCACACAGTTCTTTCCAGCTGTCTGTCACTGTGAGGATATCAAATCTAGCTCAAACCTGCAGTGCCTCAGCAGCCAGTCTTTATTTAAAAAAATAGCAATTTAGCAGCTGCTACACATGTTTATGAGAAAAAATGGTTATATTAAAGTCCTGCCATACAATATATTACTATATTAAATTTCTTGAACTGGGAGAGTCAAGTCATCGGTGGTTGCAGTAGGATAGGTTGGATTCCTCGAAAGAAGACATTTCTGGGTCATATTGTAAATACCTGTGTTTCCTCAACTGCCTGTAATCCATTTTGGGGTAAATATATTCTTTTGGTCAGAATAGGCTTACTCTACTGATTTAGGCAATGAATTTGAAATGACTGCAACTGTTGCTTTGGTGGCCATTTTGATTAGGTATTGTATCTAAGTGGTTAGAAGATCTGGTTACAATAGTATACAGGATTGTACATTTGCTCTGCAAAGATGCTTGTGAAGAGTATTAAACGGCTACAGATGGCTCTTTGTTTAGGAGCAAGATTGTGACTTGCTACTCACTACTGTACTTTCGACTTTTGTTTCATCATCACCTTAGTTATTAGACTTATGAAATTAATTCTATATTTGATTTAAATACCATACCAACACATTAAAATCTGTTAAGCTTAGAGTTTTTGTCAGTTTCAATAAGGTCATCATGAAGCAGTAGTGCCTGTTATATCTACATTAGGTAGCATTAGCATTCCTTTGTACTCTATGTGCAGCCTATTTAAAATACATTGGACCTTACAGCAAACAAGTGATTCACTGTCACTAAAAAACACTTATTCAGAACTTTAGTCTTAATTAAATTATTTTGAGTGTGGCACATGTGAATACCTTCTGTTCTAAGAAGGCTCTGCAGTGATGTGCACTGGGTTCAGTTAGAGTGATGTTTGTTCTTTTAGTCCATGCTCACCATTCTGGCAGGTTATACTTTCTCATTGGTCCCAAAGCCCTACTTTATAGAAGCAATTGTTTCCATACACTGCATTATGATGGCCAACAAGCCTGAAACTATGGTATGCAGTTTGGAATAGTTGGCTAAATAATATTAGGCTATATGTGTACTAAACACCAATGGTTTTGGATATACAGTTAGCCAATGAAGTGTAAAGACGTTATTTACATTGTTTCTTTCACTATTGAACTGGTTCAGTAAAGGGCTTTTTGGTTCCTTTAGTCCTGCCTTATCATAGCCTTCTGGCTTATACTTACTCATAGATGGTTTTATAAAATGCTGCATGTGATTATAGCACTTTCAGGTGAAGCCTTTGTTTTTCTGTTGCACCCTTTGTACTCCATATATGTGATGTATTTAACTTCCTGGCATCAGTGAGATACCAGAACCAGAATCCAGATGCCTTCCTTGGATTTCACATGTTCGCATGTGCAAGGCCACAGCTATCCCAGCAGAAGAAAGCAGTAGGAAATCAACATGCTCCTGGCTTCGAGAAGAGGAGACCTAATAACAATAGTGTACAAGGAGCATGAGGTTTACAGAGAAACAAACAAGGTTACTGTGTTCATAAATAGATAGTCTAATAGCATGGACTTCTCTCTTAGCATAACATTTTGGCTTAATTTCCTCTTTCTACAAAGACTTGTTCCTTTGAAGTATCCCTGTAAAAGCCCAGCTCCAGCCAAAACTTTTTTTTGGAATTTGGAAGGGATAGAACATCTCTGAGCTTTTTTGTTGTTGTCTGTTACCCCATTTATGGGATTTCTTCTTATTCAGACAGACATGTGATGGAAAATGTAACCAATTCTAATGCATTTGAGTTGGTCAGACACATAAAAACATGAGGGGCTGTCCAACAGCAGGCACACAGGCAGCAAAAAACATATGAGACACAATTGCTGGTGATAAGAAGAATGAACCAACAGGAACATTTAAAATACATCCACAGTTAGGCTGGCAGTGTTATAGCTCATGTGGAAAGGATAATGAAGCATATTAAAGATGTGTTAAAGTGTGTCACCAAATATTAACACTATATAAAGGAAGAACATTCAAAAAAGAGGAGAGAGAAAACATTGGAGAATTTATTAATGCAGGATGATATACTACTTTGACAGCATAATCAGTTATGGAACTAAAATGGGACATTAGAAGATTTGAAAAGTTACATGTGTAGTAAGAATAACAGTGCTGATAAGCAGAATGGTTGTAGTTAAAAAGCAAGATAAGCAGAAAGTATGTATTGATTGCACTGTTTGTCACCACCATTTTATTGGATCTCATCAAGGAAGGCATCACCAATAAACTTTAAGTAAACATACATATTTGAAGAGTTAGAGACGTTTACTAGGGCTGAACTTATTAACAGACAGTGTGGCTCAGGTAAGGTAGCCTTTTAATCCTTGTCCACAAAGAAAAGTCTGTCTGAAGCAAATGCTTGTTAGGTTTCAAACTAGAGCTGAAGCAAGTCTCCACTTATCAGGGCCACTTGGCTAAGCCTACAAATCCAACAACACTTTTTACTGTCAAGACTTGGCATCCAGTATGCATGAGCATTAGTATGCTAGTATAGCTCCCTTGAAAACCATTTTGCTCTATAAAAATAGCAGGATTTAAAAGTGTAATAACTGTAGCATTATTATGCCTTAGACACAAAATTTGCTTCAATAAAAGGTGTTTGGAATGCAAAGAGAATGACAACCTATTCAGAGCCGGACACAATTTAACTAGCTGCCTCTAAATATTTTCTTCCTATTACATTTCCTATTACATTTCCACCCAATGTATCACTTGATGCTCCTCTTTTGTCACATAAAACACTGTGTATTTGGAATATGGTCCTTCCAAACTATTATGGCTAGACCATGTCAAACGTCCCAGGAAGTTGTATGTTTGTTTTGATAGGACATCAAGATATCAACCATACTGAGATGTTCTGATTCATAAACTGCATACCAGCAATATTTACCCATAATTATCCCTGAGATCAGGACATCCCTTACAAGGGAGCAATTGGTCAGATTATTCCTTGGGATTAAGTTGGCATATTGGTACAATCAGGTGATCAGGGTTTTGCTGGCATTATTGCTTTTGCTTTAAGATGTTCCCTCCTCACAACTAGATCTTTTATTGCAAAAGGGGCATATTACTGACACAAAAAGCACCCAACATAGGGCAGAAAATATGTTTCTGGGACCAGGCAAACATTATCTTTCTTAACCATGGATTGTATAGATTGTCTGGACCGCACAAATGGAAAATGAAAAGATGGGACACCACCACAATTGGAGTCCATAACTGTACTGACTTTATTTTCAAATTGTGGAGGCCCCCCTCCTCCCGTCTGTCCTTTTTTCCATTCAAATCTATCTTTGACCCTCCTGTTTGGCTTGGGGTGTCCCTGTCTATGTGGGAGCAGCCTCTTCAAGAACAAAATCACTTAAAATGTGGGTGTCCTAAAGCAGCAAGGATCTAGCGCCTCTTTCCCCCTACACATAGGCAGCACAAATGGCCAAGTTTGATCAGTCCTATGAAGAGTCTCTAGAAAATCTTCTTGTACAGTGTAACTTGATAAGTTCTAATCGTTCTAAGGACTGCCTTATAATCATAAATATTTTGGCTTACGACTACAATCCCTTGATGGCTGTTGGTGGCATGTCCATTGTCAGCAAGACTGTTTCTACTAAGGGTGTTTTTATCAAAGAAAGATCTACAAAGGTGTTTCTACTAACTCAATATGCATCTTTCCACAAAAACAATGACCAACCAACTAATTATTGGTCTGTTTTGCCCCCTTTATTTCAAACTATTCACTGCTGTGAATGTTTAGGCTAACAGGGCTGCCAAATGCACCTGGATCTGTGGCAAACCCTGTGATAGTACAAAGAATTCCCTTTGGAACTTGGTCTATCATCACTTTAACATCTTGTTTCATGGTTGGTACTTCAGTCACTCCTTCTCTTTGCAGGGTCACCACTACACTTTGCTTCTGTTAAAATGTTAAGAGTGAGACAAGGTTTAACTTTCCCTGTACCTTGTGCACAGTTTCAGGAATGTGACCAAGCTTACAAACTGCAATACTTTAGAAAAAACAGCAGATGGCAATCACCATGCTAAATCTAAACTATACTATCTTAAAAATTGTTATCAGGCAATTTAGGCAATATGGCATCTTTCTAGTGTGTATAAAAATATTAGCGAATAGTTCTAGTGTACTTAAAAGTAATAGTAAGCTTCTCTTGCTTTCTCAGCATTTTCTTTAAATCTATCTCACAAAGCCTCCAAGCTGTTGAAAATCATTTTGATTTGCAACCTGGGACGAGGGGTTTTTAAGCAATGGCAAGACTTTCTGTGCTGTAACCATGGTGGTAGCTGTATCCACTGCATTGTAAGCATAGCTTCAGGGGGAACAATTATTGAGCGAGAGCAGGCCTAAAGTGAGAGGCATAGGTTCTGAGGGTTTTGTTAACAGTATGTACAGATTTAACCTGTTTATAATTATCTATTTTTTTTGTAACTACAAAAGCACAGAAAAAAAGGGAACAAGCTCACAACCCAGGGATACAAATTGGGCTGGAACAAGTAACACTAAAACAGGGCTGTGGCAACAGTGTGCGAGCTCTTAGAAACAGGGAGAGGGACCCTGTGGCAGCAAAAGACAGACAGTATGTATGTTAAGAGCGCTACTACTGTTTGGGTGCAATTAAACAATCATGGAGTGTAACGGTAATATCTCACACTTAGGATGATCTGAATGAAAAAAATACTCACTTTTGAGGTGTCCTGGGGAGCCCTGGAAATGTCTCTGACAACTCTGACAAGTCTGGACAGGTGAAGCCCAGTGGTGTGGACGGCTGAGGGCATATGTACAGATGCCTGTCGCAAGGGAACTCAGCTGGCCGGGCTGAGCCGTTGCGGCCACAGACACTGTATAGTCCTTTGCTGTGTGACCGTAGCTGTCTAATGCCGACTCACTGTCAGATGTCTCAGGGGATGGAGCGGCAAAGTTGTGGGGACCGAACTTCGGCTGGGACAGTGAAGGGGTATTGCACAGCAGTTGAGGGTGTCGGTATCGGAGATAGAAGAACAAGCGCTACGCGTTTCGTGGCAAAACAGTATAATGCCAGGGACGACAAGAATATACGTTTTATCACCACTTTTAACAACGGGTTTACAGCTATACAGAAAGTAATCCGCAAACATTGGCACATTCTACAAAAAGACCCCAGATTGGGTCCCCGCGTAAAAAGCAAACATGGGCAGGGGTGGCAATGCAACCTGTGTACTCCCTTCACAAAAAAAGAAAGTTTTAGGCCTATACACCACCTTGTCCCTATGTAAAAATAAATAGGTAAACCATCCTTCCACAACATAGGGGAATTGCAGGCAGCAGCAAATGGAGAGGGGAATTCTATGCCTTGGGAGAATGGCAGACAGCAGAAAACATTACACTCCTACAGCCATAGTCCATATTTCCCCAAATATTCCTTTAGAAGTTTCAAATATATAGGAAATGCAGTGTGGTGAGGTTCTGGGGAGTTGTGTTTTTTTTCCTACCTTCCGAAAAACCATTTCTCTATTTAATCCTCCAAGGCACAGAGCAGCCACTGGCCTGCAAGTTCTGCTAATGAGCCCTTTCCCTGCTCCTCCCTCATAGGTGGAAATATCAGCTATTTCTTTTGACTCCTAATGCGGCTATTTCCTCCTCCTCTAAGCCATGGTTTATGGCCTGCTGATATCATTTTTTTTTTTCCTCCTGTGGCAAATAAATTATTTTTTGATGGTGTCTGGATCCAACACACTGCTGACATAGCTTGATGCTGAAACTGGCAAAGCTGCCCTTTGTGTGCCCTATGCCAATGCACAATTGTGTGCAATAGAGGTATTCTCCAAACCACCCAATAGTTTGCCCCCCCCCTTTGCCAGAGCTGCAATTACATTTATTAAATCTGGTGTCTGGCTCCACCACACTGGAGGCATAGCTGCAGGAGAAAAGCAAAGGTCATAGGCTGTTTGGCTTCAAACAAGGTAGCAAAAAGAAAATAAATCAATATTATAGTTTCACTGATAAAAAGCCATAAAAAAACACAAACTGTGTTATTTCACAGACAAAAAAGGCAGAAAACACTCATGAACACTGTGTAAGCTACATCCCCTGAGAAATGGAATATAGAGGATAGCTGCTGTTTCACCAGGGACCCCCTCAAAGGGCTTTTGGCTTAACGGCTGGCTACCCCCAGGTCACTCAACAGATACTTGCAGACGTGGAGGAGAGTAGGTTACAGATCACCAGGACATAGACCATGAGAGAGGCATACAGCACAGGGTAGCTGGAAGCAGGAGTTAAAGCCAGATACTGTGGTACAGAGGAGGTGCAGTGGAGGTTCTGACTGTGGATGCAGCATACACTGCAGAAGCAGAGATGGCCCAGCAGGGGCTCATACTGTCAATGCAGTGCAGCAGAAGTTGATGCTGTAAGTGTAGCATAGGCAGAAGTTGCAGATGCAGTGTAAGTTTGTACTGTGGAAGGAGCATAGGTTGCGGTTGCAGAGATGGCACAGCGGAGATGCAAACTGAATGCAGTGGAAACTTTGGGTGCAGTAGAGGTTGTGGTGCAGAGCAGGCTTAAAATGCAGCAGAAGTGGATGCAGCTGAGGGTGGAGCAGAGACTATGAGTGTAGCAGAGGAACAGCAGATACTGACTGGTGCAGTGAAGGTGCAATAGAGACCATGGGTGTATTAGAGGTTAGGGCTGCACTGCAGAGGCTTTGGCCATTATTTACAGACTCGGTTCACACTATGTAAATTGCTTAATTAGGTCACAGTTTCAATTGAAGACACCAGGAAGGTTTTATTGTAAAATGAAAATTAGAGCATACTGTGAAAGCTTTGGACAGTGGTCAAGCCTGGACACCCAGGGGGTGCTCATGGGGTCCTCACTTTGAAGAGTAATTCATATGGTTTAGGCACACATTTTATTTGCTGATGCAGAACCTGCTTGCCCACGACCAGCTACAAGTACAGAACCTCTGCCTCTCCCATTAGGCCTGCCTGTCATTATGAATACAGGGGATTGCCTAATCTTAGGAGATTGAGGGTGTAGTTTTTTTGGTGCACTTCACAATATGGTAATTTGGTGAATTAAGCTGTACTGGACAAGTATGTGGTTATGTGCTGCAAAAAAAGGGCTAATTTGCTTTGTGTCAACAAGACCACGCTGCTCACCCAGAAATAAAAAAGACCCAGCAAAATGATATTAAAATAAAACATACCTTCCTTAAAAAAACAGAACCCTAAAACATTAAACCCCAACCCTAAAACGGTAATCACAAACTCGTATTGTGTGTTTGTTTTACTTACTGAAAGTAACAAACATATATAAAAATGTGAAATAAAAAAGACCCAATAAAAAAACCAATAAATGAAAGGGGGACAGCAGCTAAACAGCAAATTCAGTGGTTGCTTACACACACACACACACACACACTCATAGAAAAGGCTGTTGGATCTATTCACTGTAAATACAGAGGTGATACGCAACATTATGTGGCCCACCACATTGGAATGCATAGCAATGTAGCACAATACAGGGTATATTAATGTTTAGCACTCTATAGTATAGCAGCAATTACTATACTGAGTGATCAAGATAGACCCTTCAAAGCCATCTGAGCACAATTCAGATTCCAGGAAGTGCATTATTGTTAATTGGTTGCTATAGTGGCGAAAGGCCATATTAGTTTGCAATTTTCCTAAACTGTAAATGACTTGGATATTTAAATTAATAAAAGAAAACCCTGCACTAATCAAAAAATCTCCATAAAACTATATAAGCAGCCAACACTAAAAACTGTGAATTACACACCAGCACAAGATAATAAACAAACAATAACAGTGTAACGCTTTTTCCAGTCAAAGAATACAAAGTGTCAAATATATAAAGTGTCATGAAAATCCCTCAGTGATAATATTTATAAAAACAGCAAATAAATGACACAAAGCTGCAATTGTCTTTCATGAGTGAAGCTCAGTCTTCTATTATTTTCTAATTATCCACATCACATGATAATCTTTGAAGAATGTAACACGGCTAAAGTGAAATTGACACTGCTGAAGTAAGGAATCCAATAAGGGATAGTGAATACAAACTGCTCACTTTATGTCAATGTGACTTCTTCAGGAGTGCGAAGAAGTCCTGATGAAGTCACATTGGCGTAATGTGTATGGTGGAGCCAGAACACATCACACTCAGAAGCAGTGACTAGTGACTAGTGACTAGTTTTTAACTTTAATAAAGAGTCACTTTTATATGGAATTATGCTCTGTACCTTTTTATTTGCCTATACACGAACAGCGTTGAAAACAAGTGCTTACCAAGAGCTTGGGCATCAGTAATAGAGGAGTTCTACCATTAACCCTATTAATAAAGGAACGCGTTTGAGATCACACTAAAGCATTTTAGTGAGAGTCATAGACATAAGGTGAGCAGTTTGTACTCACTGTGCTCTATTGAATTCCTCACTTCATCTGTGTTTATTTCACATTAGCCGTGTGTTACATTCTTCAAAGATTATCATATGGTGTAGATAATTAACAGCAAATTGTGGTGAAAAGAATAGAAGATTGAGCTTCACTCACGAAGAAAGAAAGAAAGAAAGAAAGAAAGAAAGAAAGAAAGAAAGAGCGTGAATCATTTGGAAAAGGCAGGAGAAGTGAAAAATCTAGGAGAACATAGCTGATTTGGAAAAAGTCTCCAGTTCAGCTATATTGTCCTAGATTGTTCACTTCTCCTGTCTCCTCCAAACTCTTCACCCTTTTTTTGAATAACCCTGTTTATTTATTTGACACTTTGTATTTCACTTTACAAAGTGCTACACTGTTATTGTTTATTATCTTGTGAATGACTTGGGTTTGGGTCAAAGACATGGTCAATCCAAACCCAAAGGTCATTGCTACTCAATAGCAAAGTGCATCTTGATAGGTTAGGAAGGATATGGATTTTACCCCCATTGAAATTTAGATAGACTCTTCCACCAAGCCTTCTGTGTGACCTTCTCTTTTAAACTAAAGGAGTAATGAGAGAGGTCTGTAGATCTGAGGCCTGCATGCAGTGAACCATGCCAAGCTTAAAATCTACAGATAGTAGGATTCCAGTTTCTGTCAATATACATGTTACAGAAGAGTGTATAGTGAAGTTTGCCATCATCCATTGCTTTCAGTTTGGTTCCTTCTTTGATTCTCTAAGCTAAGCTGTCTATTTGAATTAGAACCACAAGATTTGGCTCTAAAATTCAGCTTAGGCCTTCTAAAGATGGACCACCAGTTGTTCTAACATAATGCTCTCCTTCTACAGGATGTCCATATAGGACCCTACCTGATTGCTGGTCTTCTATCATTGGAAGAGCATAGAACATGTCTCAGAAGTCAAAATCTAAAGGAATGGTAGATGCACTGGAAATCTGAACTGGGCATAGGGGACTCTAGTCGCAACAACAGGCACCATGTTGGAATCCCCTTCATTCCCTTTTGTTACAAAATATTCCCCTCTCCTGTGTTAGTTTTTACCAAGTACAAAAACTGCATCCATTTTAAAAAAAAGTGTGCATACTTAGTAGTGGATGTGGCAATCGGTGAATCTACAAATTCATAAATTCATACATCTTTTAATATATATTCTATTTTTTAACTTAAATTAAAACATAAGCACAAACAGATTGTGTACGTAAGAAGCCTGAATTTTTCCTAATCTTCTACCTATTATGTTTCCTATTCTTTTTTGGTTATTTACATGAATGTTCCAGCACTATATCCCTTTATCCTTGATAGAATTTATGATAATGCCAACATTAAGCTGATGTAGAGACTACTGAATGCATTCCAGGCTGGTTTATTTTTTCACAACATTTGGCCATAATTCTTTTGTATATTACTATGCAGATTCAAAATATTTCTGAATTCCTTTCAAACTGCAGGTCTACTCAATGAAATTAAATCAATTCAAACCCTCCCTTGTGTGTGTTAACTTAATTGTCCTAAGGCAGCATACTAATGCCAAGCAAATCTGTACAAAATAGACAAAATAGCTTTTAACTGAGAAGACATTAAAACTTAAAACAAGCAGTAAAACAAATGTTCCCAATAAGGATTTTAAATGTAATGAAAGCAGAGCATTTCAGATTTAGGTCACATAACAATTAATGTGTTTGTATGCATCTGATTGTAGCAGCATACTATATTTCATTGTGATACTGCATCCAGGAAAATACAGCAGTTGCCAGGGTAATTACTTATTCTGTTTGGCGAATGCAGCAAAGTCAAAATGCCAGATAAACATCACTCTAATTTAAAACCCATCAGTACATTTAATTAATAGCTCAACTTCCTCCATGTTTCTGTCCATCCACCCACAACTGCTCCTCCATACAAAATTAATATATATACTGTATATAAATATATTTTATATATATATATATATAAATCTTCTGCACCGTTATAAACCATTGTGCTGTCATTGTACTTTGGAGATTTTTGATCCTGCTGCATAATGTAATATTGCTATGGACCAGTGTTGTATAGCGGGATCCACCTATTGATCCTAGCAGTGGTGGCGTGCTGGTCTGCGTACATTTCACGTGTTTCAGCAGTGCGGCACACATCCATCAAATCTTTGTTGCCCTGGCTACCTTTGTAGTGGCTCAGATCCCCTGGAATACTTTGAACACAGGGCTCTCAAGGTATTCAAGGCCTTGAGCGCAATCACAGCACATCACCCCTTCATGGCAGAGCCCACCTCTGAGAGCAACCTGTGCATAGCCTGACAAGTATTGCTGTGATCTCTCCCCACATACACTCCTTTAAATCGTTAGAACAGCAGTCCAGCCCACCACAAGTTTGCTTCCTGGAGAAACCCCCCATCTTAGAGGTTGGGGGAAGGATCAGTCCACGCACACAGAGAGCCTTTTGTAACTTTTACTTAAACATCTTCTTATGTAGAATTATGTACAATATAAAACAGGCTTCAGTCATCCCATTTACTGATGATGGTACATTACTTGTTTAAGCACACAGGAATAGTTACCAACAGAGAGAAGGTCAGTTGAGGTGCAGCCCAGAGCCAATGGAGAGGTATTGCCCAGAGTCCTGCATCCTACAGTGATGCGAGTAGTCCCATCAGATAGTGCTGCTCCTGGCCTCCTTTGCTTCCCCCTTAGGAGAAGCTGACAGATATCCACAGCGACTACATGGTGGCTGGCCTGGTCCTGTGCCTTCGAATGTACCAGCCTTCTGTAAAGCACTCTGTCTTTACTGTGCCAACTGCACACATGCCTTCTTGGGCGGCTGCCCCGCCCAAAACTATATATATGGCTCTAACTGGACATAAAGTTACCTCAGGGCAGAGCAACCTTTGACTCTACAGTGACTCCCTCAGTCACTCAATATTGTCACTCAATATTGCCTATGGGGACATCTAGTGGCAGATTGGCATAATGCAATCCTCAATCCTGCCCACTACCCTACACCAGTCACTGGATTAAATAAAAAAGCTTTCAAAAATGCCTTCTTTCTTTAAATGAACCACTACATACATAGTTGCATAGTTACATAGTATTTGAGGTTGAATAAAGACATTAGTCCATCAAGTCCAAC
Organism: Nanorana parkeri; assembly: GCF_000935625.1. NCBI lineage: Eukaryota > Metazoa > Chordata > Amphibia > Anura > Dicroglossidae > Nanorana > Nanorana parkeri. The sequence goes on from NW_017306994.1 coordinate 1,482,934, forward strand.
CTATTAGGATCTCATTCTAGGAGTACCTGTACCCCTGTATATTACCTGTACTCCTGTATGTTACCTGTACCCCTGTATATTACCTGTACCCCTGTATGTTACATGTACACCAATCACTGGGGATCCATACCCTATAACACTATAACACTTTTCTAAAGGATTCATCACAAAGATGATATCAGATATTAGAACACGATAGCGATGAGAAGAAACTTAAAACCAGCTCCATTTGCAGTTTGCCCAATCCACTGCTGCAATCTTAAACTTTACACCTTCAGGTTTCCCCTTTTTGTGTGTTTTTGTTTTTCAGTAGTAAAAGAAAAAAGCTATGTCTGATTCACTTTCATGTTATCCCTATAACCAGAAGTCTAGTAAACGTATGCCCAACCACTCCCATTATAACACTTCTCAGCACTGGGACAGTGTTTCTAGAGGAGCTCAAAACAAGTATGGGTTGCCCTCTCAGTACAACAGTGAAGTCTGAAAAGCAATGGTTCTCTCATGCATTTGGTTCCCACAGAAAAGAGGTTTGAGAATGTAAGTTGTTATCTGCAAAAGGGCAGGTTGCAAGCCCCTGCCTGTGAACTCGTAAAGAAGTCCTTGGAACCATTTACCTATTACGAAAGCAGCACATAAAATTAAAAAATATTTTTTTTTTTGACACAGTAAATACTTTTTTCCTTCATTACTAGACATGTAAGCCAGCGAAAAATTATTTTAGTTTTGTTTTGTTTCAGATGTTTTCGTTTTTTGGGTTTCGAATCTGAAAGTCAATTCGTTTCGCCATTCGGATTCGAATGAATCCGAATTTTGTTAATTTTGGATGAGTTAAATGATCATTGTCAACTATGATTCATTGCAGAAAAGTGTCATTACATGTTTACTTTGTTGCTTTTTAATTTCTGACACCACAAACAAACAAAAAAAAAACAGCATGGGGTCCCCCCCACCAATTCATGCTAGATCCTTGTCTGATATATAAACATTGCATCGGGGAGTTTTTTGTTCAATTAAAATTATTGATGTTGTGTGTTCATTTACATTTTTTTAACCCTTTAGTGAATGAGTAGGGATACAAGTACCCCTTACTCATTCACAAGGGGGGGGGTGGCATCTGGGTGCCCCCTTTGTGAAAGGGGGTACCCAGATGCAGATGAGCCCCCTGCCCACAGACCCGCACCACCACTGGGTCAGGGTTGTGGGGAAGAGGCCCTTGTCCCCATCGGCATGGGGACAAGGTGCTTTTCCAGGGAGTCGTTTCCGGAAAAGCACCCTCCCAATGCCGAGGGCAAGTGACCTGGTATGGTGGCCTGGCATGGCCGCTTGCTCGTCCCCCTCCCCCTTGCCTGCCCTTCCAGGCTGCTGCCCGAATTAAGGGTATGGTATGGGATTTTATGGGGTACCCCATTATTATTATTTTTCACTTTTTTGGCATTGGGGTTCCCACCTAAAATTCCTACCAGACCTAAAGGGTCTCATATGAATTGCAGGAAAATTGCACGCTGTTTTTTTTAATTATTACATGGGGTTCCCCCTAACATTCCTACCAGACCTAAAGGGTCTGGTAGGAATTGGGGGGAACCCCACTCTGTTTTTTTAAAGTTGTTATTATTATTTCTGTGAACAGTTAAACACTTTTGTGTATTCTGTGACAGCTGTCAGATTCTTTTACAGAATAACACAGATCTCTCAGCTTCTTTCTTTCTTTATATTTTGTAACAATATTGTTTTACTTTGTTTTCATTTGAGATACAAATACAGGGAAGCCAGAGAGCGGTAAATTACAGATCTCCCACTTGTTGTGTTTTGTTTCCAAATGAAATTCGGATGTATCCGAATTTTGTTATCAAACATTCGGATTCCTTCAGATTAATTATTTCCGTCATTCAGAAATTCAAATACATCTGAATGCCCGAATTTACAGAAATTCATATGAATTTAAATTTGGAACTATACAAATTGCACATGTTTATTCATGACCTGTTTAAAATAAACAAGTTGAGGACCTTGTACAATAAGTATACTGTACTTGTTGAAGTACTAGTAAATGTACCCATGCAATTTGCCCTTTTTTCCACCCCCCACCCTCCTTCCTGCACATTGCAAGGGTAATCTATTAGTTTAGCTGTGGATGTGGGGGGGGGGTAAGTACAAATACCTTATTCCTCACTCACCTCGGGGGTTTGACACTCATGGTGCATGATTTAAAGGATTAAATTTTGTTAAATTACAGGAAAAACACAACATATTGAATTTAAGTGTTTAAGTACAGGTATACTTTAATGTCTCAAATTCTTTGGTCCGTTTGCTTGTTCGCTTTTTTTCCTTAAAAAACATTTAAGAATCAACAATGTTCCACCAGTCCCTTACTTTTGTTTAAAATATAAAAAATAATATGCATAGTTGATATTCTTTCTTATGTGTCCTCATTGTATAGTTAAAATCTCCAGCTGTAAAATTAGTTATTTTAATAATGTACTACTGGTATGTGAGATTCTAGGAGAGCCCCACACTGATGGCCCTGGAATATTTTTACAGGAAGAGTACATGACAAGGTACACAGTAAAATAAGATCACTGCTTAGGTTTTATTTGAACTTTTTTTAGCAAAGTGAAAAACGGGAGTTGTTATATGAAAATAATAAAGAAAATGTGTTTTCAGTGTTGCAAATGGGTAAAGAGTCCAAAGGACCTTTTTACCAGTTCATTAGGTCAGGCGGTAATGATTTACCTGTCACCACAAGGACTAAGCTGCCACAGGAGTCTTTTCTAACTGAATTTAGGTTAATTCCATCAAAAAGTAAGAGAGAATTACTGACCTGCCATAGTGCTGTTAGTTTTGGAGCAACTTGTATTTCAAGTTTAGAGGCCTTGTAAATGTGTCACGATTTTAAAAGCATGTTCATTTTTCTTTGGTTTTATGAGGTTTGATTTTTAGGAAACATGCAGAAAAATCTTAAAAACCAGATCACAGAGGAACTGATATGAAGATGCAGTGATTTGACCTGAAGTTTAATGACACCACAAGACAAGGAATGGTGATCTCTCTTTAGACATTTTTCATGTAAGATCACATATAAAATCAACATGATTTTATTACAAGCCCCCCATGAGAGCTGCAACCTACTTTCTAAAGCACTGTTTTGATGAAGTGACTTTCAACAGAAACTGGCACTTTGCTGTGGACTGACATTATCTGTTTCAAATGCACTTGCCTTGCTGTAACTGTGAATGCTGTAACTGCTTTGCAAAGGTATATCTAAAGGGTATATCTAAAATATGGATAAATATGATGTATCACTCTGTGACATGTTTATTCCTTTAAATCAGTGTGCAAACCAGTTTTGGACTTGTATAGCTATCAATAGGTATGCATCTCTATGAACACTACCAAAATTTTGGACTAGAGATATTTCAAATGTTTTACATTATCTCTTGGTTCAAACTGAAAAATCTTATTCATAAAACACATAGAAGGGGATTTATTAAAACTGAAGCAGACAAATCTGGAACAGCTGTGCATGGCAGCCAATCAGCTTCTCTCTTTCATTTTAAAATCTTAACTGACCAAACTGAAGAGAGAAGCTGAATGGTTGCCATGCACAGCTGCTCCAAATTTTGGCTGGTCCAGTTTTGATAAATTCCCCCCATACTGTATATAATTATCCGGAAATAGTAGAAGACATGAGTTTGAGTGCTTGTTTGTAGTGATGGAACTTTCAGATTGGATACATCAGGAACAAGGTCAGAAAGTTTAGGAATATTGACAATTTTGTATTACACATGCTGCTGAATTTTTGCTTCATTGAACATGTCAGATTCTACAGTTTCTGCATTTTATAGCCTTTTATCTATTTTTATCTGTTTCAGAAAGCTGACCTGGCAGTTGCTCCTCTCACCATCACCCATGTCCGAGAGAAGGTAATCGATTTCTCAAAACCATTCATGACCCTTGGAATTAGTATCCTGTACAGAAAGGCCAATGGTACCAGTCCCAGTGTCTTTTCCTTCTTGAACCCTCTGTCTCCTGACATCTGGATGTACATCCTCCTTGCCTACCTTGGAGTGAGCTGTGTCCTGTTTGTCATTGCAAGGTAATACAGTGTGCATCTTACAGTGTATAAGCAAGCAATGCAACAGTGCATCTTAGAAGGTTATCACAGTAGACACCAGCTAGTGCCAGCTTACATGCAAAATAATCAGTTGTATTTTATAAAAATGTAGAAAATGTATAGTACCTGTGGTCCTACCTACAGTTCCAGAAAACATGCATTGCTTATAAGTTCTGAAGACCAGAGTAAGGAGACAATATAGTGCATGAGACTACTTAGTGGATTATACATTGAATCCTGTAGCTATTACAATTGATGTATTAAATCAGACAGAACTGTTTATAGTTACATAGGCTGGCCAACCCGCTGGAGGTATCTAAGTAAATGTATTGTGTTTTGTATTTTTAAAAAGTACTCAGTTAAGCATTTTCTGCCTTTAACAAGTCATAGATTAATTCTAGATGTCTCTGAACTTGATTGATAAAATGGCATCTTATCAAATGCAAAGTCAAAGCAAAAGTTTCCAAGACAAAGGGAAAAACATATAGAAACATATATTTTTGAGAAGCAGTGGTAAATAGAATATAGTTTAAAAAAAGCTCAACAATGCCTTGTTTTCTCCATCAGAGAACAAAAATTGTAAAAAAAAACAAAATTGTCCTTTTCATTTACTCTAATGGCCAGGAAACAGGAAATGCATGAACATGTAAATTGCTATGGCAATACCTTTAAAAAAAAATTTTCTAAGTAAGGCTTCCTATCTACTGTTTTTATTTTAGGAATGTAATTTTTTTCTGATTGTTATGGTTTTGAGAATTTTTTTTGATTTGCAGATGTGCTGTCAACTTTTGTGTTCTCCACTAAAATAATATTCAATAAAATCAGCTTGAAATTGATGGCTGAAAATACACACATTTTTGCATCCTAGTTCTCAGAAGTGATTCCCAACAAGTAGAAAGCAACAGCCAGAAACTTTACTACCTTGCTCAAAAAGCCTTTCCACCTTAGCATAGTACATGCAGTTGTTTTCAACGCTGAATAATGAGGCAATTGCAAAGAGCTCTGAAGTCTACAGGTGAATAGGCCATGAGTCCAGAATGACATCCTTTTAGTGCCTGGACTTGGAGAGGGGCCAACCTTAACATGCCCCCTAGTTTGGGCGGAAAAGAAAATCAGCCAATCCCTAAATATTTGTATCTGTTTACTGGATTTTTTACAATGTGTTGTTAAATACACTAAGCTTGTGACATCCTTACATTAACCACCTTAGTACCAGAGCAATGTTTGCACACACATGCTAAAATAGGAATTTTTGTATAGAAAATTGCTGAAAGAAGAGGCCATGTAGAATAAAAAAAGGACTGCTGCATTTTTTTTATGTTGCACGATATTTGCACAAATGTTTATACATTTTATATGTTTAGGGGGAAAAAAATACTAGGTTAGGGCACACAAATACAATATAATACTCAGTGTTTTGGTATAAAAGATGGGGTCACATCAAGTAAATAGATATCAAACATGTCATGCATGCACCTGAGCAATGGTAAAAAAACTATGGTTTTCAAAATTGTTCATAGGTGATGATTTAGAAGCCTTAACTGCTTTAGAGTTAACAGCAAATTATGGCCCTAGAATGATTGTTCTCATTCCGTTGTTCATGGTGATACCCAACATTAGACATGTGCACTGGCAAAAAAATAGTTTAGTTTTGATTCGGAATGTGTGTTATTTCGTTTTTCGGGATTCCGGTCCGAAAGTCAATCCGTTTCGGATTCGTATTCGCACTAAATTAGTTATCGGTAGTCTGTACGAATTTTCGTTAGCGTTTCGTTTTTTTTTCATTGCAGCAAAGTGACATTAAAAAAAATATAGATTTTTTTAAATTATCCCTTTACTCCAACGAAAATTCGGCCACAAACGAAAATACGTCCAGAGTACCGCTAACAAATTTTGTCTGAAATTTTGTTTTTGGAAATTCAGAATCATTTTAATTCGTCTTTTCTGTTATTCAGAATTTCGGATACATTCGAATCTCCGAATAACGAAAATGTTTCCAAAAAACAATTTTTTTCCGCATCGCACATGTCTACCCAACATATGTGGCAAAATTGTCATTTATATACACGTGCATGCCCTACATGGCAATGTTACTTTGCATGCAGATGGCGGGGGCAGCTGGGTTTTTTAAATTTTTTTATTTGTTCTTTTGTTTTTTACATTTTACATTTTTTTCACTTAACTTTATTGATATCACTCAAGGGCTAACAAATCCCTTTGTGATAGCATTTGGAGGTAACAGGTTCTCTTTATAGAAACAGTTGGGGTCTATTAGACCTCAGATGTCTCCCATACCCTCCAATACAGATGATCAAGCACAAGATAACCTGTGTAACTGGCACTTAAGCCCACTTCTGACAGCTCTAAAACAGGAAGTGCTGTGAGGACAGTGCCCCCTGCTTAATTCATTACAGAGCAGTTTGGGGAACTGCCATTCCTTGGTCTGCTCCCGCTCTCCATCCTGACACTGTTACCTCCACCTGGAATTTACAATGTAGTTCTTTATGCAAAAATATTTATTCCCAGCAAAAAATATATGTATATATATTTAT
>NW_017306994.1:1489811-1492004 GCF_000935625.1 Nanorana parkeri
TATAAACCAACTCTGAAGTGGAAACAATGTATTAACAAGTCCTCCAGTATATAATAGAATCCTCTACTAGAAGATCAGGTGTTCAACTCAAGAGAGAGTAGCCTGAATTAATAGCTTCATTGTGCCTTCTCTGCTTGAATATTATAAACAAGTCTTGTTTTCCTACATACATCCAACCTCTCTAAAGCCCTGTTTCATTTAATCTCCAACTTACATAACACTTATACTCTCCTGCTCTCTCTGATCTTATCTATAATGGATTTGTAGCTGGTCTGATCTCTAATCCATATTTATGGAATAAGCATAAATCCAGGTTATGCGGCACAGTGGATGCCTGTAAGGCGATGCTGTTTTTTTTACAATTTATAAGTCTAGGTTTTTTATATTATGGGAAACTGAATGGCCTTTTCAATCACTGTCGATCTGCTCCTCTTACTGCCTTTTTTAGAAAGCGGAATGCTTGCCTTGATTTATTAACAATACATGGCACTTTTCTAGTCATGTCTTGCATTCATTGCTAAATTCTGATTAACGTTAATGGAGATGCATTAGGTAGCTCAGAATGCAGTCCTGTACAGACATATTTTACTAAATACTTGATTTCTTATTATAACAGAATAGTACGCTTCAATGTATATCCTGGGATTTTGTTTTACACCTTTTACAGAGTTTTATAATTGTGTTATAGAACAATTCATTCATGGTATAAAAACAGTACAGACCATTATAATTCTGGCTGTTTCTTTTTGACAAAGCAAAGCCTAAAATGCACCTAGTGTGTATGCAAAACAAACTGCAGATTTATTTTAGAAGGTAGCAAAATGATAATGTATTTAAAAATTCTGAAAACCCTACTTGATTCTAATCAAGCAGAATCTGGGCTCTTTTATAGTAGTAAGTAGACCAGTATCAAAACAGATTATGCGAACTCTGCCAAACAGTAGCATCACTTTTGAGGTACAGACACTTATTGGTTTCCTGAACATTAGTATTTCATGCCCTATGGCTGTGATCACATGATTAGTGCTTCGACACAGCACTCTTTAGAAGGGTTCTACAAAATGTGTCCTTTTTCAACAGCTTTAATGCATTTAAATACATCACATTGAATTTTAAATTAAATCTGCAGTCTATCTTGTGTATAGGTATACTTTAAGATAAAAAGTATTGAAAGGGTGCAAACAAATGCCCATAATTTCAGGTGAGTCTACATACTGATATAATGTAATTAAGATGCTTAATTTGACACCAAAACATTAATAGAGTATTAACAATGTGCAGAGTACTATGCCTTTTTACTTCACAAAAGGCAACACGGCTGAACTGTGTTTATCTTCCTTATTTAAACAGTGCCACTGCCACATGATATGTGGCACTATACTCATCTCACACTTGAACTTCTTCCCATGGTGCCTTGGTTCTTGTAGTGTTTGCTTTGCTTCACACAGTTTTTTCAAGTCTACTACCTTCCCTGGTCAAATTTATTGTGCTAAACTAAGTTTCAGCAAAATAAATCCACTAAAATGGGCACTAGACGATCCATAAATACAGAAAAATAATGTGATGCAACCATAAAGGTGACAAAACTATTTTTTTCTAAAAGGAAAAAGTCTTGCAAATTAAAGGCTCAAAATATTAATTTTAAAGGGGATTTATTTAATACATTATTAAATACAATGCATCCAGAAATGTTTTTTGCCTTCTATGGTGAATTACATTGAAAATAGAAACTCGGGCTATGAAATAACTGCCCCTTAAGCTAAATTGCAATATCATTTAAGGTTTAATGTGTACAAAGTTTTGGAGCTTAGCAGAATTGCACATAACTCAGATAGGAGAGAGCTAATTGATTAATCCTGGCATGACCAGAGGTCATCGATGGCTAGATGCTCAGGCCAAATTTAGCAGTGTCAGCATGCATCGTTAACTTGACAATGACTCTATAACTAGTTTGCATACCTAAATATTTTTTTAAAAGCTTCTAAGGCTAATTTTGTCCTCTGTAATTTATTTTATTTTTAATCCCTTAGTGACCAGTGACATCCATAGTACGTCACTGGCACTGAGCCCGTTTAAACAGACTCCCGGCAGCTAAAGACTGTCACCCCTGCCATGTTTCCCAGGCTCCGTTGCCCTCCTACGGGCCCAAGACCAGCTTCTCTGGTGTCGGGGGGGGGGGGGGGGGGGCGGGGA
>NW_017306994.1:1492047-1495283 GCF_000935625.1 Nanorana parkeri
GGGGGGAGGGGAGCTGGGAAGGAGATCAGTGAACATCCATTTGCCGATCACCTCCCAATACTATGTGACCGGGAGCTATGCACGTTAAATCACTTCCGGTCCCATAGCTGTCAGTGCTGGCCTCCTGAAGCCCAGCAATAAGCTATTGAAGTGCGATCTGCACTTCAATAGCTTATTTCTAGTGTAAAGGTGACACTTGGGGGTTGATTTACTAACCTTATAAACACACCACAAACATGTATACACCTCTGTAGTGTGTTTCCTCCCAGCATGATCTATAGGTGGAATCTAAACACATTTGTAGTGTGTACACACCCAGCAGGTGTGTTGTGCAAAGCCAAGCATGAATTGCAAGGTGATGTTGTGTAAATTAGCTCTATGTTGTGTTGCTTGCGTTGATGAATGCAGGCATGTAAATGCATGAGCTAACCATTTTTGTCTAAACTGTGAAGCAGCATTATATATGCATCATGTGCATGATTTTTCCATATATGGCATTAGTGGAAATAGGCTTTTAGAGACTTTTTGGTTGATAAATACGTTTTGCTGTGTGAAAATCACACGCACCTGGTGCGTGCATGTGTTTAGGTTAGTACATCACCCCCTAGGAGTCTTTTGAACCCCCAGCATTACTTTAAAGAGGACCTGTCCCTGCCAATCTGCTATCACGTGGGGTGCTTGTAAGCCCCCCTATGTGACAGTAATTAAAGTAAAGTTAAAAAAATAACAGTTTTTAAAATTAATAATAAATTAAATAAATGTAAAAATTATTTTAAAAAAATTGTGAAGTCCCCCGCCCCCCCGAGCATGTGCGTCTTCAGATAAACACGCGTCAGGTGCGCCTACGTATGAAAACGATGATCGCACTACACATGTTGGGTATCGCCGCGAGTGAAAAACAAAAATTCTATGGACTTTTATGGGGTACTGAATTTTGTTGCAGTTTAACGGATGCACTTAATTTGTAACTGGGGAAAAATGGGTATTGTGTTTTGGGGCATTTAAGGACATTTTTCACTACATTTTGGGGTTTGATAATACATTGCGCTAATATCGTGCAATATACACATTTTAAACTTTCAGAAAATATATAATGTGTGGGGTTTGAAGTCGTTTTCAGGCCTAGAATGGGGATTATATAATGGGTACAACAAATTCAAAAAAGGCCTCAGTCACTAAGGGGTTAAACAAGTGATTGTTTTGGACAGTTACACTATAACATTATTATTATACAGGAATTATATAGTACAGTGCTTTACAAAATGAAGGGAGACAGCACAGTTACAATACAATTCAATACAGGTGGGCCCTGCTCATGAGAGCGTACAATATAGTAGATAGGTGGCACTGCAGATCTCACTGCAGCCTGAAGGTGGCAGTGTTCATCTGTAGGCTGCAGGCTTATTTTGTTAATGAACCCTCATTGTGATAACAAGACTGGGAACCACTTTGATTGGTTCACCTGTGGGAAGCTGTCAATGACACCTCAGATTGAGAACCAGCAGTAGGGCAAAGTGTTCTTAATGCAGGGCTGTTTTTATACAAATGTTAATAAACAGATTGTGGGTATGAATGAAGTAAAGCAAACCTGTTACAGTAAAATTGTCACAGCAAACATGAACAATTCAATTTATAATGAATAAATACTGGTTGCATAAAATGGATAGTCAATGACTAAAAATGTAATTAGAAGCCACCATTAAAATAATGAGGAGCTATAGATTTTACGTTGGATTCCAGTTATATTACTAATACTGACGTTACAGCTTATCCGTGCATAGTTCTCAGTAAAAACATATTCATTTCAGTCAGTGACATGTTAAACCTGGGCATGTATTTGTAAGGAAAAGCACTTTCCTGCTATGAAGTCCCAGAGCTGTGTTCTTGTAAACGGTGTACGGTAGATTAGCCTATTGTCATACGGAAACACTGCTCTGAAGTATGCACCAGGGGTGCAGTAGACGTTATTATTGTAGGTCAATGCCACTTAAAGACAACTCAGGGGCCATTAAAGTGCATACAAGAGGATGGATTTCATACTTGCTTATAAATAAGACTCTGAGGCTCATAGCTGTGCCACTGCATCGTAGGCTTCTAATCCCTTAAGAATACAAAGCATTAGACCAAAATAGCTGCTTGTTATTTGCATTCACAGCTTGTAGGATACATTACCTTTAGGAATAACTTTTTTATTTCAACTTGCTAGCAGTGGAACATTTAGTGGTCCTTCCTTGGGGAATTTTGTCCCGTATGACAGCGTGAAATGTTTTAACTGGCACATACTAAGTATTTTCATAAAAACAGAAACCGAAAAAGAACATGACTATATTAAAGTTTTTATAGTTATTTTTTGCTGGGAAAAAACGTATTTACTATACTGAAAAAAGCATCTAACGTCTCTAGTTTAATTTTTTTGGAGGGATAAACAGACATTTTCACTACAAGTTAGCATGTTTAATGTTTTAAGGGTCCTTTACACCAGCAACCTTGTTGTAACATAGCCTCTGGTGTGCGCTGTGAAGTGCACAGTGTCGAAGCGCTGATTACAGCGCAATTTACTGTTTACTTTTTTTAACTTTATTGTAAGTTTACAAAATGACATTCCACTCTTGTTTATTCATGGCAGAATGTTACAGTGCAGTGTAGTATACATCACAACACAAACACGCCACCACAGTGCAGTGATGTGAATTGAACCAATAGGACATAAGGCAATTTGCCTTGTCCATGTGTTGGGACTGTGATGGACCAGAATGTAATTTACTTTTTTTAATGGTAAATACATCTGGGAAGCTGGATTTCTCCTGCAGCCTGCTAGTGGGTGCTGGAGGGGATTGAAAGGATTGAAAAATTGTGCAGACAGAATAATGTGCTATTAAGGGCTGTGGGCCGAACTAGGCATGGATATTCACTGATAGGTCTACCAATGGTGCCAACATCAAAACAACTATAGCAGAGGCAAGGGTGACAATGTTCCATTGGCTGGAAAAAAACAGAGAGCCCAGTCTTACATGACATGATAGTTCTGCTCTTGCAGCACTTGGGTCCTTGGTTCGCATCTTGGCCATCTGCCTGGAGTTTTCATGTTTTCCCTGTATTTGCATGGGTTTTCTCCAGGTATTTATGTCCTCCTGCATTCTAAAGACATGCTGGTAGGTTAATTGGCCCTAGTATGTATGTGCAAAGTGTTGTCACATTCTACATGCTGGTCTACAGATATGTAAATGTGTGTGTGT
>NW_017306994.1:1495720-1497083 GCF_000935625.1 Nanorana parkeri
CGAGGATGCACAAAAAGGGTAATGTGTGTGTGGGGGGGGGGGGGGGGGGAACCTGACGACCTACTGCATAAAAATTTGCAAAGAAGTGTATCAGACGTGGTGCCCAGACAGCTGACCTACATAATTGCCAAAAGACGGATACGACTGTATGGATATCACATACTTATAGGTTACATTTACATGCAGTAGAGGGAGCATTAAAGGAGTCCTGTCAAAATCCTGGGAAACACAAGCTGGGAAAGTGATTACAAAAATGTAGAGTTTACCTTTAGTGAAAACTAGGGATGCACTCAGCTTCCTTAATGGACTTCCAGTATCGGTATTTGGTATCAGCGAGTACCGAAAAAAAATATTGGTGCTCGTACTTGATACCGAAAAACTGGTATTGGTGCATCCCTAGTGAAAAGATAATCTCAAAACTATCAGTAATTCCGAAATGTAAACAGATGAATCTATGTGCACATCTCAAAACGTCATGTTAAGGTTGAGTTCAACTCTTCCTCTCCAGCCCGCCTATTGGATCCTTAATGCAATAGACAGCTTAACAGAGCATAATGGAAGCTTGTAAGGCAAGAGCGTTAGAGCCATGCTAGGCTTTTACAAGTAAAGACATTTGTATGCAATTGTCACTTTCTGGATCTGCATTCACACCTAGGCCTCAATGTTTATCACATATGCAGGTGAAACTCGAATAATTAGAATATCGTGCAAAAGTTCATAATTTATTATCTCACATATACATATATATTTCACCTTTTAAGTTGCATTAGTGAAATAAATGAACTTTTGTACGATATCCTAATTATTCGAGTTTCACCTGTATTAGTGCGCATTTTCGGCCAGCATATTTAGCGCGTTTCTGCACATTTTTGTACATGTTAGATGCATTCATATGAAAGCATGCACTTTAGCTGAATTTCCAGGCATTTCCATTGAAGCCTATGGGGAGAAACGTGCTGTAATCTGCCAAAAGGAAGTTCATGTATCTTTTCCAGCTTTTGGTGTTTTACAGCTTGAGGCAAAATGCTCAAGTCTGAACAAGGGCCATTGAAATAAATTGGATTTCTTGTGTTGAGAGTTTTGTCGGCCCTTATCTTCAAGCGTCAGAATGCCTATGTGTGAACGGGGCCTTATTCTTTTAGCATGCAGTTTTGACTGAAAATAGCCTCTGATTATGCAATTCCATCATATGCTTGGTTCAAATTGTACATATTTGACAGGTTTACTTTAAATCTATGCATTGAACTGAGCCCTAGCCCAAAAAAATTAAGCAAAGTACTCTTATGGTTAATTCATTATTTTTTCATTGACACAAATATAACCCTACAGCAACCGGACACGTACATATACCGCTTTGCCACCC
>NW_017306994.1:1497150-1509310 GCF_000935625.1 Nanorana parkeri
TTATTGTGTACTACATTAAAAAAATGCTTCTAACCATAAAAAGGTATATGTTGTGGCAATAATTCCTGCAATGCTAAATGCACAAACTGTCAGACACCTTTTATTATTTTGTCCAGACATGACAATCTAGAAATGCAGAGCATTTGGACAACTGAAAAAGGTTCTCTCAATTAGTAGAGATATATGCAGCATATCAGTTGGATTAAGAATTTGTATAACCTAGCAAGCAAAAGATTTCATCGTGTCCCCAGAGATGTCATTTGTTCATGAATAACCATTATTCAGTCATTTTCTTACTCTCGGTTCTCTGAACATTATTTCCCAGTGTCAGGGCAAGAAAGACAGAGGGGAAAAAAGTAATGTGTTAAATAAGAAATCATATTTCTACTTAAACCTACCATGACATGGAAGGAGCCTGAGGGTAATTGTCAAACAGGCCTGACTTCTAATATCCAACTGGCATGGGTGGAAGGATTGAACGTGGAGTAAATGTCACTTCATTATATCTCTGGTCTGGTTTTAATGGGTTTTACAAGCTTTCTTTCACTGCCCTTAAGTTGCTGCATTTCAGCTTTTAGAATATTCTCCTTGATTTAATTTTAACGGCTGAAGTTCACATTCCTGAGACCAATTGTATGCATCCCAAGTTCCCTTTCATCTGTTTGTGCTCAGTCATGTCCCACTCTTCAATTTAACACACGGACTAACATTCAAATAACACTATAACAGTTAATTGAATGCAAATTATAAAACAGTGGTTGCTAATGAACATTGTTTAAAAAATAGAATTCTAGAGTTCTCTAATAGACTGAAGGAAAGGAGAAAGGCAAAAGATACATACAGCAATCCAATTCATGGTGTAATTTTTTAGTACAATTTAAAATATGGAAGAAAAAATCTTTCTAATTCCTATACGCATTATATCCATAATTCATTTCTTAGGCATACCCTGACATATTTCATCTACTCTGTGTACCCTGCAAGAATGTTGTTTTATCTGCAGGTTTTATTGGGCATAATGTTTTATGTTAACAACTCCACAATGTTAATTAATGGACCTGACGTTTCTAAAAATGGAGAATTAGCTGCAAGTGCCACCAATCCATTGGATAATGATTGCTGATGGGTTGTTCTGGGGTACAACACCTCTTTGCCTGCTCAAAAAATATAAATTGTCTGTATTTTACAGTGACTGTACCGATAGGCATTTAAAATGTTTTATACTATGGTGATTTGCAAAGTGTGATAACCTGCAGCAACCAGTTAAACTTTATATTGACTGTAGCAACATCAGGTAAGGTGTATTTAAACCCTAATAATGAACTTCTCAATTTTTTTCTCTTTGGTCACTCAGGCTAGGTTCACACCAGATGCAGTGCGTTCCGGCCCGATTCTGGCCGGAACGCACTGCATCGCATTGCGGCTGGCTCACTTTTTTGTGGGGCTGGAGGGAGCGTGGTGGGCCATTGAAGTGAATGCCACCATAACCACACCCTCCGGGCGCAATGCGATTGCCTGCACGGGAACGCAAGGCACATTGGGCCTGCGGTTCGGTGCGGTGCGATTAAAATGCTGCAAGTACTATTTTGATTGCCCCCCAGAATCGGGCAGGAACGCACCCCAGAATCGGGCAGAAATGCACTGCATCTGGTGTGAGCCTAGCTTTAAAGAGTAAATCTACTTTTGTTGAGAAAAAAGTAATCCCATCTGGATGATCAATGTACATTGCAAGGATTTTAACAAACTTTGTTGCAAATTCCTACCTGTTTCTGTTTTAACGAAATAGCAGTTTGTTGCAACATATAGTTTTCAAACTGATTGCTAAATAGGATGTTCTGTGTTCATTATAATCAACTGGTGGACTTTCTCCATGGTAATGAGGAAAGGTGCAATAATACATTTTACCTGTATCTTAGTGCAGACGTCTGTCAAAATCAGGCAGCCCATCATGGAAGCAGGAAATGACATTTCTGGAGGCGTTCTGTACACCAACTGTGTACAGAATGCCTCCAGATCACCATATTGCATTGAATATTTTTGACAGTTTTAGAAAATTACAGCAGCTGCAGTTTTAAATGGAAAGGTATTTTTTTAAAAACATTTCATTACAAAATGTTTTGTGTAGCAATTATATATGCTATATTCACTTTTTACCATGTTGTTACTTTGTTTTTTTAAAGGAGTTTCCCTTTAAATATACAATTGAATTAACACACCAGCAACCTCTCAGCTACTCAGCCTAACCACTTCCTTTGGCTTAACTTAATGGACTAACACTTCAGCCTTATTCACACGAGAAACGGCCAGCACGTACAGCTCTGTGCTGCATGGGAATTACAGGTGCTGCATGTGATTAGTAGGCAGCCTCTGTCCTTCTCTATGAGACTACGTAGCCGTACACCACCCTACGCTCATCCGCCCTGCACGTCCATGCGTGTGAGGGTGTCCATCCTCGTACGCTAAAAGGATGGATCCTGTCTGAGTCCGAGCCGGGACACCTGCACCCGTACAGACCTGCACTTGGGGTGAGCGAACGGTGGCGTACGGATGCGTAGTCCCATAGAGAAGGACAGGGGCTTCGTAGTAATCACACGCAGCACCTGTCCTTCCCGGGAGCTGCCCGATACAGCTGTGCATGCAGTACGGACCTGTATGTGCCGGCCGTTTCTTGTGTGAATGAGGCCTTCTACTTACTCTGATGGTAACACACTTGATCTCTTATTCTCTTACCTCTGCACTCCTTCCAATCTTACCAACACCCCTTTTCCACTCTCTGATCACAACCTTGTCAGTTTCACACTCTCCTTATCATTGAGCCCCTACGACTCCAACCAGAAACCTTTGCCAATTTAACCCTTCTCTTCTTTACTCTGCAACAGACTACCTTTATGACAAAATCTCAACCTTTTCCTGCCCAGACCTTGCCACTTCTCTCTACAATAACTCACTCTCCTCTTGCATGGGCACACTTGTCCCAGTCATCACTCACAGAATCAGGCCCTGTCCACTACAGCTTTGGCAGACAGAGGACACTAATAGACTTAGAAGACTTAGTCGTGCTCTTGAACGACTATGGCGTAAATCCAAATCCGTGCTAGACTTCACCCTATATAAATCCACCCTCTGAAAATACAGTACCTGCCTCCACACAGACCTATTTCATCACACTCATTAACACCCTTTTCTCCAGTCTCAGTCATCTCTTTTCTACCATTAACTCTCTACTTTGTCCCCCTCTGCCTCCTTCAACCAACTCACTCATTGCCCAGGAGATTGCAAATCACTTCAAAGACAAGATTGACGCAATTCGCCATAAGGCCACCACTGTCCAGACAACTGCCAATATGAAAACACCTTGTCTACCACCACAATCAATACTCTCTTTATTTGATCCAGTCACTACTGGTGATGTAGCTACTATTTTATCCAAAACCCACCTAACTACCTGCTCCTTGGACCCCATCCCTTCACAACTAATTTGGTCACCCTCTGCCATTGTCCCTATACCCCTAAAACAAGCACTGGTAAACCCCATTTTAAAAAGTCCTCAGTGGGGACTAAACCAGTCTAAACAATTTGAGACCCAATTCCTGGCTCCTGTTTACCTCCAAACTTCTCAAATGCCTCGTCTACAATCGCCTGAGCAGCCACCTTACTGCTAACAATCTCCTCTACCTCTTTCAATCTGGCTTTCATCTGCAACACTCCAGAGAAACTACCCTTCTAAAACTAACTAAATATTTACTAACCGCTAAAACCAAAGGCCACTCCTCTGTACTCTTACTCCTGGACCTTTCTGCTGCTTTTGACATGGTTGACCACCCACTCCTCCTCAATAAACTCCAATCCCTTGGCCTCCAAGACTGTTCTCTCATGATTCACCTCCTAACTATCTCAGCACACCTTCAGTGTCACCTATAACTCTTTTTCCTCCTCTCCTCTTCCGCTATCCGTGGGAGTCCCCCCAGGCTCTGTACTTGGGCCCCTTCTATTCTCCATCTACACCTCCTCCCTGGGTCACTTGACAACCTCCCATGGCTTCTGTTACCATCCCTATGCTGACAACACCCAGGTATATTTCTCTACCTCTCAGCTCACCCCTTCTATCTCCTCACGCATCACTAAGAAGCAATTTGCCATGGTCCTGGGTCCCCCAGCAGAGCAAGGGAGGGGGAGGCAGCCAGCTAGGAGGGAGGTGGCCGGCAGAGGGGGACGGACCATGGAATGGGGTGGCGGGGGGTTAGGATGGAGCAGCAGGCTAATTACAAGTGATGTATGCAGCTGTACAGCTGCCAGAATCAGTTGACTGGTTCCCCCTCTGTACATTTAGCCCTGCTTGCCTGAAGCAGGGCTAAATGTAGAAAAAAAACACTTGCCTGCTGTCAGCTCCTTCCTGGCCGTGGCTGCTGCAGTGACATCTGTTGGCTGGTGGGAGAAGTGACACTGCTGCGCTAGGAGGGGGCTATGGAGCCTCTCATCTTGCTCTGCAGAAGGCACGTGGCGTCATTCAACAGGGGGTTGTGACCCACATTTGGCAAAAAATCTGAAGAGTGCTACAGAGTGTCACAGACCTCTCAGATCCACTCTCTGATTAAATGAGAACATATTGTGGATGGAAAAGGGAGTTTGGAGGCACAGAAGGGAAAGAGACAACTAATGAATGCTTAACAGAAGGGAAACAACAACTATCAGGACAGGTTTTCCTAAAATCTCACTTCATATCTGTGAGTACATTTAAGTGTATGTAAGCCCACAATCTAGTTTTCAGTATGTTTGGCATCAATTGGCTGATAGGCAGCTAATTGAAGGAGCACCTTTGGCAGGCTGACAACATTGCTGCTAATTGCAAAGTGGTGGCTTACTGCTGTCAGTCTGAAAAGGGAAACTCTATTACTGTCCGGATCTCCATGTATCAAAACAAATAAAAACTTTGCAACAGACAAAAAAAGAAGAACCTTGAATGAACAAGGCATGATGTCAAACATACAGAGGCTGGATATACATCGGCAGGTCACTTTTGAGCATTAATATTAATTAAAACAACTGCTTTTATTTTATCCTGAGTGCTGTTCTACCAGGCCTACAACATCATTTTAATTGGATATGGACAAAATGCAATAAACAAAGCAATATATTATCTACCTACCTTAAACCAGAGAACACATTTTTCTCAATTCACCAATCCAACTCCTAGAACTCATAATTACAAATGTATTTTTTTTCGCCTTAAAAGCAAATGCAGTGTATCATCTTTTAAGACTGAGCAGGAAATTTCTCCAGTTTTTCTGCCCTCACCAATACTATGGAAGGATCTAATTTATACTCTAAAATATCTCTAAAATTACACTGTCATACTGATTTAAAAAATTGGAGCGTATTGTAATTTTTCTTTCATTATTGTTATACCATATCTCAGTAAATTAATCAGTGGCATTGTACCTCTAAGATCTCTGTCTCTAAATTTTAACCCACAACTTTTGATTACCCTTTTTGAAACATTAATGCCTTCATACTGAGTCAAAGATTATTATTTCATCCTTATTTCATGTATGCATTATGTGTAGCAATGTACAATAAATTAACTATATTATCGTTTAATGTTGAATGTATGCCAAGCTACAGTATATGTGCATGTGAAACAAGAAACAAATGCATAGAGGTTTTGTGCATATTTTTTTTTCTTTATTATGGTAAGGAATTAAAAATAAAAAGTTTTGTTCAAGTAAATATTAAATATTTCATGTGAATATTGTAGGTTCTATCAAGGCAGCAATTGCAGTTTTCTATTAAGTTACTTTATAGCACAGTGATCTCAATTCCAAAATAAAACAAAAACAAACTTACAAGTGTTCATACTCCCTACATGTTGAAATCAACACCCAAAAGCCTCTGACAAAATCTAGTGATGCTACACGTAAGGTGGAGTTTGGTAGCATCATCACAGTGAGGAGGTTCTAGGACAGGAGTAAAAAAAACTATCATGCTGGGCACATGTTAGGATTTAATTTGAGCAAAGAATAGAAAAACCCAGTAACTCTTTAACATTTAATTGGAATTTTTCTTTTTAAATGTTTTCCCACAGCTCCTTTCTTGTTAAAGCCTTTAAAGCCTTTACAGAACTCCGTGGCTCAAACTAAAATGTACCCACACAAGCGAATAAGTCAATACAGTGACTTGCCCCTTTTGGGACAGTCCCTTCTGAGGTTCTATTCAGATAAAGTGAGCCTGAAGGCAGGGAGCTTCTATAGTGTCGTCTCTTTAGATAACCCGTAGAGCGCTGCAAATTCTTTGTATTAACTATATATGTATATACTGTATATATATGTATATATATGTATATGTATATACTGTGTATATATATATATATATATATATATACACACAGTATATACATATATAGTTAATACAAAGAATTTGCAGCGCTCTACGGGTAGATTATATATAATCAAATCAACCCGATACCTTTAAGCTTTTTTCTTCTGTTGGGCTTGTTAAGATAGATACAAAATCCAGCTAACTTCATTGTTTCATTATTTAGTACGTACTAATATGTTGGCTTTACAAAGCAGCCAAACAGCACACTGTGATCCATAAATTTTGACTATAATATTGCCTGTTAGTCTGCATAAAAAATGTTCTCTGGTGCACAAACATTATGAAAATTAGTATCATTTGTTGTATGTTTTGAATGCCGTCACAGCATGTAACCTTTTGTGATGCTTCTCATGAATGTATTCAATAAAGGCAATATTGCAGTACATTTCTACTAGGGAAAACCATTTATGAGCATCTAACATTCTTACCCCTAATTACGAGCAGTGAGGCTGAATTCTGATGAGTGCAATGGGATGCTCTTCACATAGTGGTTTATCAATACTTTATACTTGGTTCTCCAGGCCCCAGAAATCTTTCTTCAGAGTGCACTTCATGTCATAAAAGTTTCATACCTTTTATCTTTGATGCAGTGTGAGCTGTAGCCTGCAGTTCTGTTTGCAAAGTGACTTAGTCTATCTATATGTGAAGGAGTGACATTGTATTAATGACGCTTTCTTTGATCCATGAGAGCTTAGTGTTTGCGACTGGAGGAGGGCCCTTCATCAGTGTAATCAGCACAAGGTCACCCCCTGAGATTATAGGAAAGAAGATTTTATACAGATGCAAATAAAATAGAACCAGCGGTATCAGAATATCTGAGCATCTACTCCCAATGGCTGTAATAGCAGGACATCTGAAACATTTACCTACCTAAATTCATCATATTAAAGTATTACAATCAGCCATGAAAATCTATGTCCTTGTTATTTGCACCTAAAGGGTGGTTACTCTACCTTCCAGGACAGCCACCCTCACAGTTGGGACTACAGCTTAATGTGCCAATGATCTGTGCACTTACATGCACAGGCAGCACCGAAGCTGGATTGATACCACTCCCAGCTTTGTCTACAATTCTGGTAATTGAAAATGCCACAGCTACTGTACATGCAAAACACAATTTGAGCTACCAATATAGACTCTTCAATAACGGCAATAGTTAATAGTAATACGGTGATGAAGGGAACAATTATTTTTCCACTGAGGGTTTATTACTACTTTAACTGTTTAGACAGCCCAGGGGAGCAGCCCTGCAACATGGTCCTCCAATGGTACAAGCGAATCAGGCTGCACTTACCGGGCATGGGTGCTAAAGACCAATCACAGGATTTTTCTGCTCCCTAACTCCAATAACTCACAGGTCGCACTCTGCTGAATCTATCTACTGTATCAATAAATGTTATTGTACAAACTACTTGGTTTACAATGTATGTTAAATCTCACCAAAAACTGCTCCTCCTGTGACACTTTCTCCTACACAAGATGTACACATAAAGTACATCAGATTGATGTAAATAAGCTTATTATGTGTTTTAGTGTTTTACAAAGCTTTGGTTTTTGTATCAGTTGCAATTACATATATACACAGGATCACTACAATTGCTCATTGTATACACAGACGCATGTGCGTACTCCTTCCTGCCTTCCTACACAATAGTTTTGCTTTACTGCTTCTTTGTACAATGGAAGATTATGAGTAAACCAACCTATTGATTGCCATAAACTACCTATTTGGCTGGTATTTTAGCTCTTGATAATGGAAAAGCCCACCTTTAAACAAAATGCAATCATGTTTCATGTTAAACCCTGGATATGGGTATAACATGAAACATGGTAAAAGAGGTAAATTGAGCCTTTTAGAGGTCTACCGCTCTAACTGAGAAGAAGCCCCTTGTGCTTAAATCTTTTCTCCACCAGTTTTAGGTAGTGGTCTCTAGTTCTTGTTTTGGAGTTTATAGTAAAATGTTTATGGCTGATGTTGCTATCCCCATTAAACATCTTGTACATCCAAATCATGTCCCCTCTTAATCACCTCACTTCTAGCGTGAACATGTTTAAATTTAGTAACCTTGTCTCATAGCTTTGGTCCTCCATCCCCTTAATTAGTTTTGTTGCCTTTCTCTGGACTTTCTCCAGCTCCAGGACATCCTTCCTGTGTATTGGTGACCAAAACTGGAGCGCATACTCCAGATGAGGCCGAACCAGTGATCTATAAAGTGGCAAAATTATAGATTTGTCCCTACAGTACATTCCCTTTTTAAAGCAAGACAGCACTCTGCTTGCTTTGTTTACAGCAGCCTGGCATTGTAAGCTATTATTCAATCTGTGGTCTACAATGACCACCAGATCCTTTTCAATTTCTGACTTCCCTAGTGAAGTTCCCATTAATGTGTATTCCGCATGCCTATTTTTAGCCCCAAAGTGCATTACTTTACATTTATCAACATTAACCCTTTTGCTGCCACCGACATAAGGCATACGGCGGAACAAAAGTGTACAAAACAAAACAGAGATGTACAAATCCCAAGAGCTCCGCGTGCTCCTTACAAATGACAGCTGTCTCCTAACTTTTTAATTTTTCTCTAGTCTTGGAGCTCAAAAGTATCGGTACATGTTCTCGTACTTGTACCAAAATAAAATTATTAAAAAAAAGTGTACAATAAAATAAAAATTAAAAAAAACACAACCTCTCCCTCCCCCACATAACATACACATAATGAGGTGTACGCCATGCACATGTGCTGCAGTGCATTGTTAGAACGCATCACAGTGCATGATTTTTGTAATTTTTTTTTCTTTAAAAAAAAACATTAAATTAACTGTGGCAGCACATGGCAAAGCTTTGTGACGCATTGCCGTGTGTTCTGATACCTTGTGTTGCAATTAAATATATGCCTGTATCATTTTATCACAACACAAACACCAACACAGCGTAAAAACAATTTTTAACATAAGTCACTTATTTACAGTTTTGCGTACTGTCATTTTTTTACCTTTTCGCAAAAAGGTGCAATTTCGAATTTGCTAATATTTGTTACTTATTAACTCAATACAGTTTTATCTTTTAGATTTAGTCAGAAAATATATTTTTTTTGTGCAACGATACTGATTTTAGGGCTTTATCAATTAAATTGTGTATTTTTATCGGTTTAATATTAATTTGAGAAACATTTGCGCAAATTATCGCAGGGCCTACAAATTTAGTAGCACCATATTTTTATTCTACCGGGCCTGCACTTTCAGAAAATATATGGTTTGGGGGGTCTTTTACAAACGCCAGCAACGCAGCAGTTGAAAATCAAATCAATGGGAAAAATTGCAAAAATGGCTTGGCCAGCTGAATTGAAAAATGTTTCGGAGGGCTTGGTAGCGAAAGGGTTAATCTTCATCTGCCATGTAGTTGTCCACTCCCCTATTTTATCCAGGTCCTCCTGTAATGTTATAACGTCTAAGTCCGTGTCTATTACCCTCCCAATTTTGGTATCATCAGCAAACACGGAGACATGACTATTTACGCCCTCCCCGATGTCGTAATAAGCAGGTTAAAAATTATAGGGCCTAGCACAGAACCCTAGGGCATGCCACTCATGACCTTAGACCAATCTGAAGATGAGACATTTATCGATACTCATCTATGCCCACAGACCTCAGCTTGTGTACTAAGTGTTTTGTGGCACTGTGTCAAAGGCCTTCAAAAAATCCAGATACACCACATCCTCCAACCTGCCTCCATCCAGGTCTCTACTTACCTCTTCATAGAATGTCAGTAGGTTTGTCTGGCAGGAACGGTCCTTCCTAAACCAATGCTGGTTATCATTTATTATACAATTTTCATGAACAAACTCTACTAAGTAGTCTGTTATCATTCCCTCTAACAGTTTGCATACTATTGATGTTAGACAGACTGGTCTGTAGTTCCCAGGTTGGCATCTTGACCCTTCTTTGCATATTGGTACTACCGTAGCCTTCCGCCAGTCACTTGGTACTCTACCAGTCATTAAGGAGTCCTCGGAAATTAGGAATAATGCTCTTGCTATAACCTGACTGAGTTCTTTAAGTACCTGGTTATCTGGTCCTAATGCTTTATTTGCATTAAGTTTTTCAAGTCTATGTTGAACCCCGGCTACCGTCAACCACTGATGTATGTTTTGCAATGAGCTACTTGCATTCTTATCAACATTAAACACGTCTTTTTCCCGAGTGTATGCAGAGAAGAAAAAGGAATACAACACCTCGACCCTCTCCCTGTCATTTGTGACTAATCTCCCGTTCACATCTTTTATTGTGCCAATCTGCTCCTTTCTTACCTTTTTAATGTTTATATATTGGTAGAATTGTTTGTGGTTCCTCTTACTGACTGTGGCGATATGCTTTTCGCACTCTATTTTAGCTGCCCGAATTTCATGTTTACATGTTTACATTTTTTATTGCATTCCTTGTAGTTCTGGAATGCCAATGCCATCCCCTCCATCTTATATTTTTTAAATGCCACGCTCTTGTATGTGATGTGTTGTTTTACTGTTTTATTTAGCCAGACAGGCTAAATAAAACATAATAAAATAGTTACTTAGTTTATTTTTGTCACCTGATGGTATGCACTTGGTAATAGCATTATGTAACGTATTCTTAAAACAATCCCACTTCTTGTCAGTGTTCAGTGTGAGAAATAAGTTGTCCCATTTGGTGTTGCATACTAGCTGGTGCAGCTTATCAAAGTTTGCCTTTCTGAAGTTTAGTGTTCTTGTCCAACCAACACACTTCTCTTTTCTGTACCCAATATTAAAAGTAATCACATTGTGATCACTATTATCCAGTGCCCCCCCAATCGCTATGTCTGCAACTAAGTCTGCATTATTGGAGATGATTTAATCTAGTATTGCATCTTTCCTATGGTACCTCAACCATTTGTTCCATGAAATTGTCCCACAACAGGTCCAGAAAACGGCCCGCCTTTATTGAATGACAGGTTCCATAAACCAATCGATGTCTGGATAATTAAAATCACACAATACAACAACATTTACATGCTTCCTAGCTATTTCTATTTGGGAGTGTAGGTGAGCCTCCTCCTCTTCCCCTATATACGGGGGTTTCTAAAACACACCCACAATTAGTTTACTACTAGCATCAGTCTTATCTAGTTCTAGCCATAAGGACTCTACATCATCGCGACTCTCTGCCTTGATGTCGTCCCATACGTGCACAGTTAGATTATTTTTAACATACATGCATACCCCCCCTCCTCCCAACCCTGTCCCTCCTGAACAGGTTGTACCCTTCTATATTGATAGTCCTTCTAAACATAAAGCAAACATACAAGCTGTTTAAAATTAGGACTGCAGTTGTGGACAAAAATTGTCTCTAAATTGAACTTACACTTCTTATCTTTGAATATCTGTGGCCCTAATGCACCACTGGAGTCCTCTAAAACAATTTACTGTTTTAAATTTGGGGCAAATGTGCTCACTACCACCACAATCTTGAAGTGTAGAACTGCTGTCTTTAGACCCACATATTGTCACGTGGGAATTAACAAAGGTTGTATTTAACAATACAGACTTTGGGCATGTCACTATTTGCACATGATCTTTAGAGGACGTGGTGGCATTCAATCCACAGTTATGAGGTATGATGAAAGGTGCTACCTCCAGAGCTGCAGGTTTAATTTGCTGTGATTTTCCTTTCCCAGCTTTAAAGCATTTTTAATGACCTACTATTGAACATGACTAAGTTGTCAGATTTGCATTACTGGTTAGATATGCCTTTCAGCCAAATGCATATGATAAAT
>NW_017306994.1:1509762-1519448 GCF_000935625.1 Nanorana parkeri
TATATATATATATACATACAGGTCCCGCACATACTAGCAGCAGTCTTTGAAATCATCTTGCCATGGCCACAACTAAAGGCAATTTTCACCTCTTCCTGCCTCCTGCACATTCCTATTAGCCAGTGAGGCCTCCCAACATTGTCAATAGGGATGTGTGGGGGTAAGTCTTAGCAGCAAGCTGCCTAGAAGTGGTGGAGCAACAGAATGACTTGGCAATAGGCCATGGCAGGGAGGTTTGGAAGGTTGCTGCTAGTACGTGCCATCACCTCTAAGAGCTTTCTTTCATTTTACAACTGCAGTAGTTTGCTTCTCTTCTTTACAGTGATATAAAGATTGGTTTTGGGTGGCTTAAAATGCCATTCCTCTGTAGATGTATAAACTTATTCGGACTCAACATCGCACCTTTCATTTTGAAGTGATACTAAAGCTTATTTTTTTAGCTATTTATAATTCTACTGAAATTATTGACAGCAGCTCTCGAGGAGGAGCAGAGGCAGATTTTCTGAGGGTCAGATCAGGAAAATTTAATAAATGACAGTGGACACATGTGCATAAGCGTTAGGCATGATGGGACATGTAGTGTCAATGAATGTAATGAATAGAAATTAAGTTTTTAGTGTGCACACCCTGACAGGTAGTTCAGGTAAGCAGTGCAAAGGAAGCTAGAGGATGCAGCCAAATAATATCAAAAAAAGTGTTTGTTTTTTATTTTTAAAAAAAAGTTTTTTTAAAGGAATTACCCTACCGTAATCAGCTGATAGATACTGATGTGAAGTTGTGCAAAAAAAGGCTCTGGTACTACTTTAATTAGACTACCCAGCTCAAACAACTTATTACTATTATGAGATATTTTGTGAAGCTTTAAATTGCATGTCTTTACATATTTGCATATAATAAGAAGCATTTACATATTTGCATATTGTACTATATGGTTAATATAGTTGCAAGAAAAGTTTTTTTTCTTGCCTCAGAGGTTGCCAGATATTGCTGAAACATGCCAACATGATGCCTTGGGCTAACAGTAGTGGATACATAACCACACCCCTCCCCTTTAGAAGAGTTTGAGTGGGGAATGGAAGTGGGCACTTTTTGGACTCTCCAGCGTTTTATTTTTCAAGATGTAGGGTGGTGTATATACATCTGCCCCAATATGGGTGAGATTTCTCCAATATTTTACTGGGACTATATATGTGAAGTTGAGATCCTTTTGGGATGCCACTATATGGGTTGCGAAGAGAAGCCATTGCTTAGTTCAAAAAGCTCATATCTATGATTATGAAAATAATCAAATTCATGTTCTTATGTACATCGCCTAAGATGACTCTGCATATACTATAGCAGGCTTGTTCCAGATTTCTGAGTGGAACAGTGGACCAAACGCATAAATCCAATTTTGCACCATATCTCATTGTATATTGTCATGGTGATGGTGAGCTGGTCATTTATGACTGTGCCCTACTCCATGTGATTATTGCAAGTATCTTCAGTTTTGGAGAGATCCACTGGGCTTCTCTTTGGGCTTGCAATAGTTGCATGTGCATAGATATAAAAAAGGAGCTTATAAATCCTCACTTGCTAGAGTGGGGTCACTATTTGTTCGATAACAATTTGTCTTATGCACCTTGATACAAGACACTTCACTTCATGGATTTAATTGATTAATAATTTGGATGGAAATGTATGATGCTCAATATAACTATGACTACTACTCTTGGAAGTGGGACATTACAACTACCTCCAATTATTGTCCCGTTGTCTTCAGTTCAATCTATACACTGTATATATATTTTTGGATATGAACGTATAATCAAAAAAATTTAGATGTGGTGATATTTGTTCATATGTAGTTGTATATATTTTGATAGATTTATTGATTATGTATCCATACCTAAGATTTGCTTAGGTTTGTAAACTCTTGGTAATTGTGTGATTTTTGTGTTTTTTTAAATGTCAGATATAACAATAAACTAATGGTTGTTATCTTTTTGGAATATTAGATCCCTCAAATTTCTCAAAAGAAGCTTTTCTTGTTTTATATACCTGTATATTGTGGAGAAAGTGGGACCACTGCCCAAGGAAATTTTTGATGCTAATGTTAATATTCATATTGGTGGGACACCCACTGTTTTTTCTTAAAATATTTGCCTCGTGTATAACATAGTATATGGATTTCATGAATAAGCCTGTTTGGTTATTCCAGTCCTGTTCTAATATATTGGTTTTAGGCTACTTAAATAAATGCTTACAAAAATCTATAAAGGCTTTTGTGTCTCACACAATTGCAAACATAAAGAGAATTCACAAAACCTGCTAAAATCAATGTAGAAATCAATATCAATAGAATTGTAGAGTTTCTATGGCAAGCACTAAGAGGTTGTATACATAAGAAGGCTATCATATCCGTACATGCATATGTTATATCGTTTCTGCTCTACATTTAGTTGTGAATAGCTATGAAACAGGCATGGCATTTCTATTTTTGCAGAAAGAGAAAGATGGACTCTCCTTTAAATTTACTGTATCAAAGTCAGGGTTTCATAACTGAGGCCAGTAGACACACAAAGTCAAACTCTTTCATTTATACTCACTCTGTTTAAAACTGTTTTTATTATACAGTATAACAAGCAATTTTCTGTGAGCATAAGCTTGACAAGTAGGTACAGGAAAAAAATGAAGTGTATCTAAACCCAAGAACAAAAATTTTATATATTGCAACCAACCAACTAATTCTTGTAGATATTTTTATTATTTGCGTTAACGTGACACTAAACGCAGGAGTTAAATCTTAAGAATGCATTCAAGTACCCTATTAACAAAAACATAGCTTATCTGTGTATCACTCGGCTGTAGAAAGGGCCGTCCTATATGCCATCTGAGGCCGTAGAGTCCGCGGGGGACACTAGTTTAGTGTCACTTTAATATTGTGTGTCTGTACTAATATCCCATTTTAAACATCATATATAACTATTGAGTCTTGACAGATGCAGACAGATCCTCATGGAAGTTAAAAATATTAAAACATATCCAAGTGGACATGACACACATGTCAGGTAGTGGGCAGAATATAATAAATGCAGAGTTTTGTTTCACTGGCTTACCTTCTAACATTACGTTTGTCATAATGGTGAAGTAATGCTTTAGATACAGTTATGCTGATACTTTATATTTAAAGTGTATTTATAGCCAAACCTTTTTTTAGTTTTTGAATAGAGTGGGGAAAGAGTAATACTTCTGTACTTGGTTGCATTGGAGAGATTCCTTCACTTCCTGCCTGGTAAAAAAAACTGGTTCCCAGGACAGGAAATGGGGGGGAATCTCTCTATCAGCAAAAACAGACAGAAGTTAAAATGCTTTTTTCCCCAGTTATGTAGGAGAACGCTAGAACCCCTGCCAGCTTTTTATTGTTTCTCCATTGAAGATTTCTCCTCACTTCCTGTCTCGTAAAAGGTCATCCACAGAAAGTGAGGCTAAATCTGTCTAATGGAGTCTCAGATGGCAGTCAAACCTGACAGTTCCAACCTTTCCCCATTGTATCCAAAACATAAAAAAAAACTGGTTTTGGGTATAGATACCCTTTAATTACATTTGTTTTGTATCCATGAGGTCTGAATTAGCTGTCAATGTTTTCTACTATAGGTTTAGCCCTTACGAATGGTATGACGCTCACCCTTGCAATCCAGGAACCGACATTGTGGAGAATAATTTTACCTTGTTAAATAGCTTTTGGTTTGCAGTTGGGGCATTAATGCAGCAAGGTAAGTGGAC
This sequence comes from Nanorana parkeri, assembly GCF_000935625.1. NCBI lineage: Eukaryota > Metazoa > Chordata > Amphibia > Anura > Dicroglossidae > Nanorana > Nanorana parkeri. The sequence goes on from NW_017306994.1 coordinate 1,513,528, forward strand.
CACTTTATTAATAATTTTTTTGTTCTTTCACTGCTACCAAATGAATATCCAAAAATTTGTTATTTTTGACAGCTGCTAAATACAAGACACAGCTGCTTTTGTCAGAATGAGCAATGCAGTATAAGACGTAATGTTGTCACCTTCTTGTCACAAAGGACTGGAGAAAAAGTTTGTCACGGTTTGCTGTCACCAAACAACATTTTTTTTCTCAATTAGAGCGTTGTCTCCAACAATTACATAACCACTTGTCAAAAAACATTCTTTGTATGTGCTATTGTAACAGAGGTGCTACCTAACAAATGGTAATTCACAGGATGCAGATAAAATAATCACTTTGCTCATTGTGTTTTTCTATAGTTGACAATTTGAATTTGAAAACTGCAGTAAGGATATACTAAAGCATAATGATTACTTAAAGCACATCTATACTTAAAATGTTCATGTAAAGTTGTTAGGAGTCTATAAGATCTGCTAATAATAATAGAAGGGCTTACTTTTCCTGCTGCATCACATGATCACAATCTAGATATTTGGCCATGTGATTTTTCAGCAGAAATCACAAGATGGCATGCCTAGACTTTTGGTAACATGACTAAGACATGAGGAATCCTGCAGCAGAAGCATATATACCTGTATGTTAGCCATTATATTAATCCCAACGTAAGGCCATGCAAGAGAAAGAACAAGTCTTCTTAACTGCCAACTTCCCCAGCTGTACCTACCTACTGTCTACTCTATTCTGCTGCTGGAAGCAAAGAGAAAGAATTAGCTCTGTTTAAAGAAGCACTCTGAGCAAAAAAATATATTACTCTTGCAGTCAGGCTACCCCAACACTGCAAGGGTTAAGTGCTAGTTTGGGTCTAGGAACTAGAATAAAGCAGAATTACTTACCTGATCCCAGCTTCTAGACTGGTTCCCACAGTATCTTCTCACCTGGGCTCCAGAGTTCTAAGGACCACTGATCTCATGTCATCTTATGTGGGTCCATTGACCTGCATTAGCCGTGAGGATGCCGAGCGACATTCTCTAGCCAGAGCAAATGGAGAGAGAGGTGAGCGCTGACTGCCGTGGGAGTCGGGATCAGGTAAGTAAAACAGCTTTATTTGGGCCCCATAGACAAAACAAGCACATCAAGTAGTATTAATCTCTCACAATTTTTTTTAATAGTATATCCAGATCAAACAAATATACACAGACCAGCAAACATTTTTTTAAATTTTTGTCCAAACACTTATAGAAATCATGATTCCAAACAGCTCAGCTTCCACAAACTTCCTGTCCAGTACAAGATCACAAGGGACAGAGCAGTCTCCAGCAGCAGCAGTCCATCTACTAGGTTGGAGAAGGGAAGAGCGAGGAAGGAGGAGCAGGGAAGTGGCTTGCCTTGATGTGTCTGTGTGTGTGTGAAGACACACAGAGCTGATAAGCTTCTCCCAGTCCCATTTAGCAACACTGGGTACCTAAGTGGACAGACACCACTGTTGTAATATGGGAAAAAGGGCAGTGAGTCACATTCTCACTTTACACCAAAGTACCAGTCTAAGCCCTGCTGATGTCGTCACATCTAATGCAGGTCCATTCACTTGAATTAGGCATGAGGACACAAAGGGACCTACCAAAGCTAGAACAGGGGGTGAGCACTCACTGCCACAGGACCGAGGATCAGTGTGTGTATCTTCTCAATGCTGGCCCCTTGGCCAAAACGAGCAGTTGCCCCTTGCAGTGCGGGCGTAGTCCCACTGCAAATGTTAATTTTTACATTACTGGAGTTAAACTTTATCCTATTGAGTACCTTTACTGTGAAGTCTTGCTCCTTTTAACTCACAAAAGACAGCAGGACCTTGGAGCCGGGTTTCTGCGGGGGACAGCACCGGTCAAAGGGTAAGTATTGCAATAAAAGCTGTGTTCATTTTTATTTACAGGTATTGAAGGTATTAAATGCATTACAGATATTAACCTGGAGTTAGGTTTGAAACATAAATGCTCTTTAACTTTTTATTTATCATTTTAATAAATGTAATATGTATTTTGTGCATCCAAATTTGAAGCACAGTACAGTGATTATGCACCATGCCCATTCACAATTCAAATCTATGGCTAGCTTTGTCAATAGAGTTTTATTGAAGGTAAGGAAATCTTTTTATTTTTTTAGCTGAAGCATAATCTACTATCCAGGTTGCACATATTACATTTACAACAAAAATACAATAGTTTCTACTAGCACTTATATTATTTATTGTAATTATAACAGTTGTAATCTAATTTATTTTGGGTTTTTTTGCAAATTTCTACTGGTTTCAAAAACTTTTGTATTACAATTGCCCCATTTTAATGTCAGTCCTTGCTTAAAATCAACAACATAGGTAAAAGATTAAATATGATTTGTTCCCACTAACTGCACACTTGACCAGATTGGTGGCCCATATTAAGCTCTAGGTTTGTTGACCTTATACATTAAAATTGTGCTGCATTATTTCAATTAGTTGATTTTAAAGTCACTTAGAAAATCTAAAAATCAAAGATGATCTAACACAGCATTTCCGAACCTTTTTTCCAGTCCTGGCACCATTTAAAAGTATGCAAAATATCAAAGCACCCCAGTCTAAAAAGGAAACATGTAAAAAATTATGTTTGGTCCCTCCAAAATCTATTATCAGACCCTAATCTGCAATAGGGTTTTGGTATGGACTTTATGGGGGAATACACACAAAAATATGAGGTTCCCATCTTTAGATTAGGAGCCCCCCTTTCACATCAGAGTCCTCCTTTACATCAGGACCCCTTCTTCACATTAGGTTTCACTTTTAAATCAGAGTCTCTGTCATTCACATTAGGAGCCCACCCTTCACATCAGGAGCCCTCTTCAACTTAGAAGCATGATGCTCTGTGAAATTTTTTAAGGCACTTTAAGGCCAAAAGGCTGGTCTAACACACAATGTCATCTTTGTCCTAGAAAGGTAGTCAACAGAGAGTAATACCAATACTGAACTTTAAGCAAACAGCTACATTTATAGTTGACATCAATATCTGTAAACTGTAAATATTTGTGATTCTGTTCATTGGTCTTGTGATCTAGACAGCACAGCTAAATCACCTAACTTGCATTAATTCACACTCATGCTAAGTATTACAGCCTGCTGATCAAGGAACTTCCCCATCCTGTGACTAGACAATGTAGCAGCAGAAGCACACTGATGAGGTCATCCATGTGCGCACCCCACCCTCTCCTTTCCCCCTCCCCTGTATGCATGTTTTCTGCAGAATAATATAGCTCTCATTAGCTAATAGTGCTTCATCCCTTTCTCCCAGTCAGAGTGTTACTTTAGAAGGGATTACAGGAAGCTTACATGCAGACATATTCAGGTACATATGCTAGTTCTATGTAAAGATATATTTTTGATTTTTAATTAACACATAACTGCATTAAATGGTCTTTCTAAATCTGCTTGGAGATTAAAATGTAAAATGTAAAGAAATGGCATATTTGTCTTCTATTTTAGGATCTGAGCTGATGCCCAAAGCTTTGTCAACAAGAATTATTGGTGGTATTTGGTGGTTTTTTACCCTTATCATCATATCATCCTACACCGCCAACCTTGCTGCCTTTCTTACAGTGGAAAGAATGGAGACGGCTATTGATTCTGCAGATGACTTGGCAAGGCAAACAAAGATAGAGTATGGTACAGTTCTTGACGGAGCCACTATGAATTTTTTCAAAGTAAGCAGTCCATATTTAAATATTATAATATTATATTATATTGGAAGGAATATTGACATTCAAATCTATGCATGTTTTCTGATCAATGCCCGGGAATGTAACCTTGACAATGTTATAAATAAGGATGATGATACTGAGACCTCAACTTTTGGTTCCATTAGGTAAACATGCAGTTAAGTACACAGAGCAAATACATGTGGCAAGTTTTTAAATGTGATGAAAAAGCAGCAAATCATCAGCAAATCAATCATTCACTGCTCTAAAAATATGCCCCAGGTTTTTATCTTATGTTTAACACCACTTGGAGAAACTTTGCTGCTACTGATGAAAGACATGCTTCTGTAAAGATTGGATTTTACTGAAGGGCACAGCAGACAGCCTTTGGGAACTCTTCTCTTGTCTGTAATTACTGATAGTCAAAGTTACTCAAATAGCCTCATATCAGAGAAAACGTTAACAAACTGTCCAACATTTTATTCATGTTTTGAACAGATAAGGAACACTATTGTGAATTATATAGGTCATAATATGTAGGTCATGATATCATATAGTAGAAAATAATTAGACAGGTAATCAGCTTCCATACTGAATGATTGGATTTATAACCTTTTTCAGACAAATTAAAAAATTGATTTTTGTAAAAAAATACATTGATACTGGATAAGCCAGGTGTGACCAATGTGTGAATCATTTCACTCATGTCTAGTCTTAATAACAGTAACTATTTCATTTGCTAGTACCTTAAGGAGAACCTATAGCATTGGAAATATTATCCAGCAAAGGCCAAGTAGGAAAAGTAGCCAATACTCTCTTTTTTGTTATTTTTGTCCCCATTTTGAAAGTTTTAGTAAGCAAAACTTAGCCTTTGAAAACTGTACCCTATATATATGGAACTAAGATTGCCACACTTGTAAATATGTATGAATATCAATATTAACCCTTTAAGAATGTGTAATTTTTTCTATTATTGACATGTCGAGTATGCAAACATTACTTATGTACCTTCAAATACAGGTTCTCTTAAAATGACCAAGAATTATTTGGTGTTAAGTAAGCTATACACACAGCAAATTTTGACTGGATCTCAAACCAGCCGAAATTCCTTGTGGATGTCACTGTTGGCACCCTTCTGCCCAACATCCCTCAATCAGCTTATTGAAGGAGAAGGTTGGAAAATTCTCAGCTGAATGGAGCTAGCATCCAATTAGCTGCAAACTCTGTTTGGGTATTCTGAATACAATTAAAGCAGCAGGAGATACCTCCATCAATGCCCATAAGCATTGATGGAGGAATCTGTTCTATTTCTTGGCTCAATGCACAGGTTGAGTCAACAAAAATAGAACCATGTATGCCTGGCTTTATTATGATAGGTGTACACTTACACTGGTTAAAGGTTTGTTCACACTTTAGCGGTGACAGGCATTTTTCTGTAACTGAATTTTCTCACAGCACAATGGACCACACTGCAGGTCACCACACCACAGTACACAGAGCTGCTGTGCAGGGACCTAAATCAAGTGTACAGTTTGTATTTGCCAAACAAAGTAAAAAAAATGGAAAAAGTAAAAAGTGCCTTGCAATTAACAATGAATACACCACTGCATTTTACCACACAGCTAGTGTAAAAGGACTATACAAGGTTGCTTCTGAGTCCTAAAGCAAGTAGAGCCTGATGAACATTTGTAAAGTATGCTTATAAAACATGTATTTTTTTTTTTCAAAAGAACTTTGGGCAAAAAATGTATTAACTCTTGCAGAGGGGCTACCCCAGAACTGCAAGGGTTAAGTGCTCATACTTGTCTAGGTTCAAAATAACAAAGTTATACTCACAATGCTGGGCAGGCCAGCTGTCACAGCATTCCTTCCATCCTGTCTCCTACACTGCAGCATTAAAATGTTCCTCGAGGTCCTGACATCTATACACAATGTATAGAACATGGTGATTAATGGGACCTTAGACTGCTGCAGAGGAGAGGAAGAAAGGCTGCAAGGACCAGTTTAAGAGCCTGCTCCACAGTTCAGGTGAGTATAACTTTTTTATCCTAGACAAAAATGAGCAGTTAGCCCTTTCAGTGCAGGTGTATCCGATCCCCACTGCAAGGGTTAATATTTGCTTCTGGTGTTTTTCTTTAAGTAAGACTAACCTGCTGCTTTACATATGAGGCCCTTGGTGATTTTATATATACTGTATGTGTATATATAG
>NW_017306994.1:1519723-1556120 GCF_000935625.1 Nanorana parkeri
ATATATATATATACATTTGCTCATTTTGTATACAGGTTGTTTTTCTGGCTTATTAGCTGTATTGCAGCTAGCTAAAAGTTACTACAAACAAAGAATTTCAGTGAGCCTTCCTGCAATTTTAAAAATTATATATCAATGCAGAAATTATCATTGCTTTGCCTGATATACAGGCAGGAAGGAGAAGGTGATTCTATAATTCTGTAGATGAATTGCTATCAGGACAAAATACAACAGTGAGCAAATAAAATGTGAATGCCATTTTAAGAATCTTTTTAGATAAATGTTGCAAAAATAGCTCAAAAAGTTTACTCACAGTATGTGAGGTTAGGTAAGAAGAAGGCTGGGAAAGTAATGTTTTAAGTAGAGATTGAAGTTTTAACTGCACAATAAGAAATAGCTGTTCAATGAATGATCTACAGCCAGGCTAATAAATCACCCAGCACCAATGCAATTGATCTCTCCATTGTAGATGTTATTAAATTGGAAACAACAAATAAATAAAAATGAATTTAAGTACTTGAGTTCATTTGTGAACTGGCAGTAACTGATATAATAATGATGATTGTTTCAGTGTTGGGGAGGGCAGGAGTAAGTGTAGAAATTCAGCATTGAGATGGAAGTAATATATAATGTACCTGCCAACTTACATTTTCTACATGCAATGCTCTGCACCATAAAGGAATAGAATGGCATAAGCAGTTGACAAGCAAGGATGAAATAGAGTATGGCTGATAAAGGAGACATGTGTTCCATAGTAAGTTAGAAATAGTGGATATCAATATTTATAGTAAAACTGTCACCATCTAAAGTAAGTATTTATTATATTATCATGCAAAGTATGTAATCATATGGAATGATTTATTAAAGATGAAGCAAAACTGGACACAGTGTCCACAAACAGGGTTCATTTTTCCAATGAAACAAATTATTTTGTATGGTAGAGACATGGACGGATTAAGGCAGATATGGGCCCGAGGGCGAAGTAGCAGCGAACCCTCCCCCCCGCCCCCTCCCACCACCACCACCACCATCCCTTCAATTGACATTGAGAAGGATGGTAATATGCAGAGGAAAGCCACCTCATTTCCATTGTCTGTACTGACGTGGCATGCACCACCATCAGACTCCAACTGCCAACTAGTGTATCCTCCCTTGCAAAGTGACAAGAAGATGCACAGCTCTGACCAATTCATTATGCCTATGGTTGACTGCAGGAATATAAAAATTGTAGCTGGGTCTCTCGGACATGCACTGGGTCCTGGGCTCATGCCTAGGTTTCCATTTGGAAGATCCAGCCCTGCATGTGGACAAAAGCTCACTGTTTTCACCATTGTGAATGAATTGAAGGATTTAGTTTTTTTTGCTATCCACCAAAAGGAAAGGATTGTCCTTGCTTAGCATGTATCTATAGCAGTGGCCTAACAATCGCCACAGCGACCCAGGCAGCTGCTCTGGGGCCCGGACACAGGGGGGCCTGGCTAATGCATCCCTCTGATGCCGTGTGGGCCGCCTGGGTCCCTATGGCACGTAAGGGTGCTGGCTGTCACAGCTCAGCAGCGGCTGTGAAGATCACTGATTTCCCCTCACAGCCGCTACGGTGCTGTGTCAGTGACAGCCAGCAGCTGCGGCAGAAGAGGTCGGCATCCTCAGTGAAGGAGGAGGTGGGGCCCGCCTAAGAGCAACCCCGCCTCCTCTTACATTACTGGCCAGCAAGCTAAGAGCAGGTGGGGCCCGTCGATAGAAGAGGAGGCGGGGCCCGGGGAGGGAAGAGGAGGTGGGGCCCAGCGACCACAGAGGTGGACAGCGCTGACAGGTAAGAGGTGTGCAGCCCATCTGAGACCCTGCAGAGCCCACTATAGAGAGTCTATGGTGGGCTCTGCAGGGTCACTCTCAGGTGGGCTGTTTGGTATATCAGGTGGGTTCTGCAATTGGCATAACTAGGAATCACGGGGTCCCATACAAAATTTTGCTATGGGGCCCTGTGATTTCTAGGTATGCCCCTAATCTATAGCCAACACGTTTTTCTTATTTTTTTATATAGTAGGTATGTCTGAAACAAAAACCTTACCACTAGATATTTTTTAAAGCCACCTGGAACATGTGCAAGTTATTCCCTTCTCAGCACACATTTAGAAGAGACTGGATATCCCCATGTTTATCATTTGTAGTTATATAAGATGCAGAAAGGCTAATATATACGAGGGTGAGTCAAAAATTATCCGCACTCTGGCAGTAGAATTTATTTTAATCATCTTTTAGAAAAGACAAATACATTATTCTTGGACATAATCTACTTGCTTTTCAATACACTTTATCTTTCTGTCAACAAGCTTTCGTATTCACTCATTAAAAAAATGTTTTAGGCTGAGCTATGAGCCACAAATGCACCTCTGTCTTCACTTTTTCATCAGAGGTGAATCTTTGTCCTTGTAGAGCTGCTTTCAGGGGACCAAAGCCACATAATTTACTGTCACTCATCTATTCGACAGAATTATTTCATGTGTAGGCTCAATGTTGTCATCAGCCGTGGACTTGCGTCCGGCTCCGCCATGATGGCTAACACTTGTGCGACCTTCCTTGAACTTCTCTATCCATTCATACACACTTCTTTGCGACAAAACACTTTATCCAAACTGCACACAAAGTCTTCGATAAATAACGGCACCAGGCACACCCTCAGACCACAAAAAACGAATCACTACAGGCTGCTCTTCTTTCATGCAAATCACAAGTGGGGCATCCATTTTTTCTCGCACCACAGTTACAAATTAACTAGACTAAAACATTAACACCTGCCCACCATTGACTGGGGAGGCAGTAGCCTTGAACAGAAAGAGCTGATCAAACAGTGCGGCCAACAAAAGTTTTAATATAACTGGAGTACGGATAATTTCTATATAGAATCAAGTTACATAAGGTCACCTCAGTCCCATGTGCCGAGTAAACAGTCTTACTACTACATACAACCATGGTTATGCAAGTGCAGAGCTTTTCCTACAATCAATTTGGCTTTCATATAGGTGTCTAATTTTCAATGTTTTCACCCAAGATCCACACAACTTTCAACCAAAAATTCTACAATTTTTTTACATAAGTTGTGTAAATATTGGGAGATAAACAGACCCAATAGCATATTTTTTCTGTACTATAATTTAAATAGTTTAAGTGATCGTACACATTTTTAAAACTGGGAGTACCGAAAAAAATACCCAAAAGTCATATTCAACAGGAAATAATTTACATCATAGATTGGGAAAGGTTAGAACCTCTGTCAGGTTTTACAGCTATTGGAGTCTTAAAAAAGCATATTTACTTTTGTCTGTGTCACTGTTGGAGAGCTTCCTCCACTGCCTATCTGGTAAAAAGGTTGTCCCTGGGACAGTGAGTAAGATAATGTATCTTGTAGCCCTGGCTAGTGGCCCCTTTAAGTAGTGGAAGGAACACAGGAAGAGGAAGCAAACTTTGGCCAGCTGGGAGTCAAAGTGTGATGGAAGCAAGGCTGCAGTGGAGAGACAGATACCCACAGGGAGACCTGAAAGGAAGATGCAGGCTAGAGAGGGAAGCCCTGGTGTGCATTGTCTTGCCTGTCCTCTAGAAGGCTTGCCAGTTTAAGTGACTTGTTCAGAAGTTATCATTTTCTAGTCTGGGGATCCTGCACGCTGTGTTGCATCTATCACCCTCTGGTCTGCTGAGACAGTCTAACTGCTACCTGCTGACATCTGATGAACACTGAGTGTTGAGAGTGTTGAGAGGCCTTTCAGTGTCTACTGAACCTGTGTATTAGATTAGATATTAGCTAGTTAGATAGGTCACATTGTTATTTGTATTGTTGGTTGAGTGGTTTTTCATTTGCCCAGTGCAATTAGGCAGGGCCCTTCACAGGGGACTAAGGGGAATGTGTTTCCCTGTACCTTTGAATATTTTAGCACTTGATAGTGTGATAACCCTGCCATTTTCACATTGGTTTAATCGGCGCTTCCCCTACATGACTTATTCCAGCCTACGGTAAATAAAGCAAATGATATCACTTTTGGCAGAAGGTGTGTTGCCGGGCCAGTATAAGGAAGGGTCACCACTGGACATGGTAAGAGAACGACTACAATTACAGTGCTAATTAAGTTCCCTGTAGCCACTGCTTGCTTTGCAATCTGACCAGAGAATCCCTGGACTGGACTTGTTTAGGTAAAATTGGTCCAGTTTGGTTGGATCAGGATATAGGTCATATCTTCTTTATATGCAACATTAAAAAGTTTATATTTTTTTAACTGTTTTAAATTGTTTTTCATTATTATCAGAATGCCTTTTGTCATTTTCTTTTATATTATTGTACATATTTTGGTAGGTAATGCAGCAATGCAGCCATGGCGGCTCCTGAGATCTGCCCTGTCTATTTGCAGAACTCTCCTTTAAGGGAACTTTCTCCTCCCTTGTATCACTTTTTTTTACATTTTCTGGAATTTCAACATGTGAAAGTGTGTGATCACAACCTAGTTTGCCTAGGAAAATGTTCATCCACAAACTTTATAGACAGAGGAACATTCATAAGACTTATTGTTGTGAGAAATAACTTTTGTGACTCAGGCATGAATGTACGTGCAAGGTTAAGCAATTTTTTAAAATTTCAAGTGGAAAAGTATACACTTTTGGTATGCTGAGTAAGCATGATAGGGGGCAGTGTGGATAAGGAATTCTAGTCTCCAAGTTGAGACTTATGCTCTAAAATAACCCATTTAAGCATTTAGTGCCATAAACAAACATTTAATAAAATCATACAAATTATCTATGCAAACACATGCAAGTTCCCTTTTTCCTAAAAATATAATCTTGTGGATTGTTTGGAATAGATTTTTCAAATAAAATATATTTCAAAGGCATTGGTATTAAAAGGAAATTTATAGCAATATTCAGTTTCCTGTAATATTGGAGTTGGGAGGAGTGATATCTTATGAGGGTCTTAACAAAGAAAAGCAAGGAGGGAAGATCCACTTTAGAATATAAATGAGCACTATAGAAAAAGTAATTGTTTTATAGGTGGTTGATCCAATGAAGCAAGTCATTGCTTGAAGAGAATAATTGTTTAAAAAGTCCTTTGAGATAGATTGTGTGTTTAGGTCTTAATTTCATTATGTCTTGGGAAGAAACAATTTGTTGGAGATTGGAATGTAACATCTGGGAGAACAAATTGCTTCTTTAAAAGGCATTCCTGTACAATTAAATGTAGGCTGTCATGTTTGAAAGTATTTTCAAACATAATTTTCAGTTAGAACTTAACCCCAACAGGTAACACAAAAAAGCCATGTCACAATTAATATATTTATTTACAATATTATTAGGATGTGATAAACAGGTATCTTAGTAATTTACTCTATATCAGGTTTGCAATAATAACTTTTATGACTGAAATCCCTTAATTAGAGTATTGGTGTTAATCAAAATTAAACATTATTTGTTTCCTCTTTTTTATGGTTTTATGGCACTTCCACCATGTTGGCTTTAATCTATTAAATATTAGATAGAGGTATCTGTTCTATTTATAGTTTGCCTTTTATAGATAAGAAACAGGAATAGTTCTGTTACAAATGTCACTTTATGCAACCTACAAGGACCCAGTTTATATGGACAGTATAGTAACTTGCTGATTTAATATAGTTTATTTCAGGCTGATAGGTTAAAATAATCTTTTTTTAGCATTTCTTGCAAGTAAAAAGGAAGCCTTTAAACTTTATAAAATGTCTCTTCACTCGATAAGGTGTAAAACAAAAGTAACTGAAAAGCATGGGGAGGCTCACAGTGTCTAAGTAAGTGTGGTACTACTAGTGGCAAAAACAGGAGGGGGTAAAACAAGGGATGTACCAAGGGCACAAAACATCAAATAATAACAGCTGTGACAGCATAGGAATGCCAGTTCATTTATTTGTTACTCATATAGGAAGGAACAGCTACCAACACACTACAACACCTTGGTAAAATGGTGTGGCCTTTGTAGGAAGAAGTGTCTAAGCTTGTTAGATGAATTAAATAAAAGTCAGCCAAAATGACAGTAAAAACTAAAAATAACTTCAGGCTGGAAGTTTTGCAGAGAGAATTACTTAAAGCTATTTTGAATTTTTTGATCGGTCCATCTGATTATATATAAATTGAATAGATTGCTATGATTTAGCTAAACATATCTAAGGAAAATGGAAGTGATAGATGACTAGATTTGGTTAGGGTTTTCAAAGAGAATGGTCTACAATCATTACACAGATGTTTAATGAATGCAGTATGTAGTTACCCCCTCACAAATTAGTCTATTGTTTCCTGCATTAAATATTGGTGAGTCAAGCACCTGTTAAGATGTTTTTCTAATCTGACAAAGTGACTCCTGGGTAGAATGACTCTTTGACCACGATGAAGTTGCTGGAACATGCTTACAACAAAGCTAACTGAACAAACTAATGAGAGAAGCTGACTGGTTGCCGTGGGCAACTGCCCCAGATTTTGTCTGCTCCAGTTTTGATAAATTCTCCTCTTAGAGTGCAGCAACCCATAGAAATATGTCATGTGTCACCTTTCATCCAATTGGATCACTCACGTAAAGAGTTCTGTAGCGCATATACTGTGCTTTGTCTAATTAAATAAGGCAGTGTGTAAGTGCTGTGTAGGGATGAGCCAAAACTGGTCCGAGCCTGAGCTCATCCCTATTGTTGTGTTTCAAATATTGAAAATGAAAATATGAGCTTATTTACTCTTTCATTAATATTCTTGAAAAAATATTGAACTGCTCATATTTTTCATAATGTGTTAAAAAAACATAAAAATACAATACAGATTTTTTTATGCTTTAACATGAAATACAGATTTTTCTTGCATTTGCATTGCTTTTGTTTTACTTTAGTTGTCCTTTTGTTGTTGTTGCTGTTGTTGTTTAATATATGCAAAACACTTTGCAGTTTAGAAAACATACAGTAGTTAATAGTAGCTATATATATAATATATGATATGACATAAGTCATATCATATATTATATAGCAGCAGCATTTTTGATAAGCAGCATTTTTGATTCTTACGATATATCTTTGAGTCTTCATTGTTTCAAAAACACACCATCAGCAACAATGGGGCATATCAAAGATTCAGTGACATTAAACTTTATCATTAAATTACTGCAACGTGTGTTATTAGTAGTGGACCAGAGATATAAGGTATTGAGGTTCAGAGTTCCTGATAAAAGACTGGTTTTATAGCTTCATGTCACATGTTTGCTGCTAATGCACTGTCAAGACCAAGAAACATATGGCTTTTAAAATAGCAAACAATATGTTGATATTGATCAAACTAGGAGAGATAGTGTACCACTGCCTTTTTTTAATTACGAGTAGCCATCTTCAAGGTCACAATAACCTCTATTATTTTTGTATTATATGTTCAATTCATAGGCATAAGCATCATTAAAGGTTCACATATATATATAATCAACGTATGCTCTGTTAAGAAACAGTTAGACTGGATATTGTATAGTTTACACTCATAAGATAACCTTTGTAATGCTGATATGTCTGTCTTTTTCATAATATTTGGTACATTTCAAAAGGTGTTGTTGACTACATATGTCTGTGATGCCAATAACTGTTAAATGACCAACAGACCAACAGCTATATGATAATAACAATGCAAAAACGGGATCTTAAGGACTACTATCCATGATAGTTCAACAGCTCAAAGGCTTGTAGCAATGGTTACCAAAGTGAACTTGACTGCATTTGCTAAGTACTGTCTGTAGTGTTAATTTGGTAAACAAAGCTGAATCCAAAACAGTTCAAGTAGGATGACTTACCCTGTTTATTTACATTGTGCTGCATTTGTCAATTAAAGCAGTAGTCACACAAAAACCCATGTAGCAATATTTTTACAGATTAGCCTGCGCAATAAGTTGCTTGTGTAAACATTTTGTTTCACTGTTCATTCCTCCATAGAGTATCCAAAGACCCCTGAAGTGCCTTTGCAAATACTGACTTCTTCAAAGTATAGGCCTACCCCAGTCCAACTCTGCATACTGTAGAGCTCCCTTTCACAGTAATGTATGTCAAATCTTGTATAAGAAACAGTAGATTTGTTTAAAGAAAGCCAAAAAATCAACCAGTTATTTCATTACAGGAATGTTTGATTTCATTTAGGAGATGTTCATTCCCAGGTACAATCTGTAATAACCTGATTGTTTTCTGACTAAACCTTTTTACACATCAAGCCTATTACAATGTACTTATTCTGGAGATAAATATGTAAGTCCACCCAATAATAATTTTTTGTATATGTGTATGGGATTTCAGTTTACCACTGCCATATTAGTAACTGGTGTTATTAGATTGATTGCTGTGGGTTTCTACACTTCGTACATAGTAATAATAGTACTATTACTTGAGAAATATGCTAATCCAGGCAGTGTTTACCATATAACAACAGTACATATTGCCAAAAGTATCGGGACGCCTGCCTTCACACGCATATGAACTTTAATGGCATCCCAGTCTTAATCCATAGGGTTCAATATTGAGTTAGCCCACCCTTTGCAGCTTTAACAGGTTCAACTCTTCCGGGAAGGCTGTGCACAAGCTTTAGGAGTGTGTCTATTTGACCATTCTTCCAGAAGAGCATTTGTGAGGTCAGGTACTGATGTTGGACGAGAAGGCCTGGCTCACAGTCTCCGCTCTAATTCATCTCAAAGGTGTTTTAACGGGTTGAGGTCAGGACTCTGTGCAGGCCACTCAAGTTCCTCCACCCCAAACTCGCTCATTCATGTCTTTATGGACCTTGCCTTGAACTCCAAAGAACACGTCTCCCCTTCTCTAGAGTCCAGTGGCGGTGTGCTTTACACCACTGCATCTGGCGCTTTGCAGTGCACTTGGTGATGTAAGGCTTGGATGCAGCTGCTCGGCCATGTAAACCCATTCCATGAAGCTCTCTATGCACTGTTGTTGTGCCAATCTGAAGACCACACAAACTTTGGAGGCCTGTAGCTATTAACTCTGCAGACAGTTGGCGACTTCTGCGCACTGTGCACTTCAGCATGCGCTGACCCTGCTCTGTCATTTTACGTGGCCTACCACTTCATGGCTGAGTTGCTGTTGTTCCCAGCTGCTTCCACTTTGTTATAATACCACTAACAGTTGCCCGTGGAATATTTAATAGCAAAGAAATTGCACGGAACACCTGAATCCAATGATGTCCCAATACTTTTGACAATATAGTGTATGTGCTTATAAGGGATGGAGTGTGTAATGGTAGAAGACAATACAGGCATCTTTAGCATTGAGGTAAAGTAGGTGTTGCAAAGCCTTTGACATGATCAACAACAATCCTTCTTCCTTTCACACAGACGGAGCCATTGTGAGAGGAAGGGGAGGGCTAGCTGCTGATCACAACCAGTGATACTTGTGATTGGTTCACAGTGATCACAAGGCACAGAGCCACTCTGATTGGCTATATTGATTTTGCCTGTTTTCTAATGGAAGCATGATCACAGGCATGTGAGCACACCTGGCTGCCACATGTGCTGCATCTTTATTTATGTACAAGGGAATTTTTAAATGTCCTCTCTGAACAACAGGTGTCCCAACAGGCTGTTTAATTACAATGGCCAGTCATGAGGTGGTTAAAGAAGGCCTCTCAATTTGAGTTAGAACATGGCATTTATTATGCTGGAAATGATAAAAAGTGTAACGCCTGGCCTGCCTCCGTAGCACCCCTTAACATACACAAACCCATTGATACTCCTTCACGTATTTATTTTGTTAAGACTAATGTGAACTTCAGTTTACTGCATGAAATCAAATCTCAGGCTTTTTCCTGACACACTGAAATTATGTTTATCAAACTCCTGTGATGAAAAATGTAGTGCAAGATCAAATGCAGTCTATAAACCTATTGACCCAGTGCCCTTTGAGACTCTTTCCAGAAAGAGGAAATTAAAATGCAAAGCCATGCATCACGATAAGAGGAAAAGCTGGCATGAACGCCACATTCCTACATTAAAATATCTTTTAGCGTTAATTAAAGAGAACATGCTGAAGAAGCAGTAACTACCTAAGTCAGCCAATATATTTGTTCTCCTCGCCTATATTGTTCACAAAAGCAGGATATTGCATTCATTATGCAATAACCTTTATAACACATTTTACAGACATAAAGCATGAAAGACCAGCTAGCAATATCTTATTGATATGAGTGAGGAATTCAGCAAAGCAGTGACTGACTACTGTTACTTGTTTCAAATTATGGTAGCATTGACAGCAGGATATAAGACAATGTGGGACCTGCGCTAGATCTCTGCTTATTATTATAGAATTTATAAGGACAAAGCAGTTCAGATTTCTAAATATAAGTTGTAAATAACTTTTCGTCAATTTCTGAAGCTAGAAGCTGCTGATGAGCAAATAGGATGTGACCTGAACTGAAATAAGTTTCCTAAACCAAATACCCCCAAAAATGTGCTGTCTCTGCTTGCAAGAGGAGGGCTGCAGGATCTGATGGACTGTGACAGGGAGTTCGCATAAGGAGTACCTATGGTAGCAAGTGTTGGATGTGATTTTTTACAACATCGTAAGAATATAAAATGGGATCCTCCTCAACTTTATCCCTGTGGTCCCACCACCGTGTAAGGGTTAAGGCATAGATCATTGTGCCCTTCCTCTGCTGGAAAGCACCCATGCCTATCTTGACACCTTCACAGTTTACACTAGATAAGTTGCCTCTAGTCCCACGAGGAAGCACACTAGCAAAATGCATGATTTAGATGAAATATTGGACAATATTGGTTAATTAGTATTCACATCATAACTAGATTGTTAATGACGCTGCTGGAGGCAAACTGAAAAGAAGGGGATCAAAGCAATGTTTTTTTTAATATGCATTGTATATACAAATTAATTTTACTGATATCTTTTTGGAATTAATAAATTAATACTTTGTTTAAGAAGATGCAATGGTGTGCACCCTTTTAAAACCCCATATTAATTGTTTTTGTTGTTATGACTGATATGTGACTAAGAACAAGCAATGCCACAGGTGATTCATATGAACAGATCCCTCAGTTAGGTCTTTATCATGGAGGGGGGGGCACTCTTTGTGTATTTTGTAAGCCTACTGATGAGCATTGTTAGAGTTTTTGCATGTGCATAGTTATTAGTGTTTTTATTTTTCCCAAGCAGAGTGGTTGTCTTCTCACTGTCTTTAGTGGAATCATTCATTAAAGCTGAACTTCAGTCATATAAAATTACATTCATGTACAAATAATGCAGCTCTTTATTTAATGAAAGCAGTGTAAGTACATGAATTTGCCCTGATATCAGTCTTTTGGAATTCCTGTACAACAGAGCAAAGACTGGAGATAGAGAAGGAACACAT
Organism: Nanorana parkeri; assembly: GCF_000935625.1. Taxonomy (NCBI): domain Eukaryota; kingdom Metazoa; phylum Chordata; class Amphibia; order Anura; family Dicroglossidae; genus Nanorana; species Nanorana parkeri. The sequence goes on from NW_017306994.1 coordinate 1,531,106, forward strand.
GAAGCCATCTTTTGTGCAGCAATGCTTATATACTAACAAATAAATTGTTGATAGTAGAGAGCAGAGATTTATAGAGATGAGCTCATCCATGTGCTGTTTTTCATCCACTGTCCAGTCACAGGCTGGGGGAGGGACAAGTCCTGTAAATGTTACTTAGAGAAACCAGTAACAAGGTGAATATGGAAGCAGTAATAGCTGAAGTCATTCTGGATATACTAGTTGCTTTTCTGTCTGGTTTTAGTACTTTCTCAGAAACACACCTGAAAGTAGGAACATTTAAAACAAAACTTAGAGTGAAGTCAGTGATTCTAATCTGCATACTATTCAGGTCAGTGTTTCAGAACAAACTGAGCCCACTGGATTAGCATGACAAGCCAGGAACTAGTATTTTTAATAAAGGGAGGTCAACAATGCCAGCCTCTAAACTTTTCAGTACAGAGTGATTAGTAAATGATCAGAAGAAATTAGAGCAGATTTTTGACAGTTGTCAATTGACACATGTACATATAGTCTAAAGTGTAATGCTCACAGTAGATATTACTGCTTTGTCTGCACAGTATCATACATAATGAAGTTTTGTTACATGCGCTGAATGGGTAAAAATGATTGTCCGTGCAGTACATATACAGTGTATTAAATGTATTCTGTTCTCAACATATAAACGATCAAGGTAAGTCATCACTGCTGTCCCTAAACACACACCTTAACAATTAGAATTCCTTAACATATCACTGAAAAAGGCCACATTGCTGGTAAGATTTGACAAGTTGTAAAGACTTCTGGTTTTAATAAATGTAATGCCATATAATTTATAAGGTGAATTACAAGGTTGAAAGGACTCCAGAACAGCGATGGGTGAGAGGAATCTGTCTGAAGGATGGTGTGGGCTGAGCTCCTGGAGGTTGAACCGCAAAATGAATTCAGACTCACCACAAGGTGGTCAGATACATCTCATGTGTGTATGTCTTTCTGATGGCATGTTAAAGAATCCTGATGATTAGGGTGCTGTTTAAAAGGTTTTTACTCAACTCATGAACAACTTTCTTGCCTAAAGGAGGGATTTTCAAACTTGGACATAGTGACAATGAATATCATTACATTCCTTCCTTCTCTTTTCATTAACTTTGCATTATTGCAGGATAGGGGATTAAAAGAAAAAAAAAGTACTAACTAAAAGTACTAAGTACTTAACAAACATTGGTTTGTTAAGTTTAGATAGTCCATCACTTTTAGTCAGCTTTGACATGATAACATGACATTATAGTCATTTTTGTAGGCATGGCTTTTTACAATAAAATGAAATAATTGCAAAAACAGAATGAAGTACAAGGGTTTCATATTATGTGACCCCTGTGCACTTGTGCAGAGATAAGAAATGAATGAGAATAGAATAAAGAAAATACCCAGTGGCAATACCCACATACAGTATAAACTAATCATTTTATTCTTACCATAATTTAATTGAGATTTAGTAAATGCATTGCAACCTCTTGATTCAATCAAACAATGGTAAATTCGATTTTATGTATGTATTTTTTCATGCTTTTTGTTGATTAAAAGATGCCTAAAAGCTCACAGTGGACCATAACAATAAATTATATTTGTTCAAAACATAGATTAGCATTGCCAGGTTTTTGGAATACTAACTAGGCACACAATAATGATTGAGTGAACACAAAGCAAAAATGAATTATGTGATCTCTGGAAAAGCACAGAACTTCTTTAGTCTGGTAGTCATGAACACTAACATACTTTTAGTCCCCTGCTGTTTGACCCAAAGGTATTTATTTTAGTGGTATTCTGAAGCAGTAACTTTGCTGGTTTTCCTCTCTCCTAAAAATGTATGCTTCTCTTCTAGTTTCCCCTTTAAGATCTACTCCTATAGTAGGGTCAGTAGGAAATAAGCACACAGGCAAAGGGTTATACAACAAAAGGATCCTTTACAAGCAGGTTCTTTAATGCAAACCTGAGGTGTTTTTACTTCTAGTAACCTAACAGTACCTTTTTCAACTTCTTTAGCATCCAATTCTGTCAAAATCTGAACTGCTGTATTATGGAAACAGCAACCATCACTCTCACAATCATGCTGTGTCTCAAACTTTCCCACTCTCTCCACCTACCTGTAAGGCCGTATATCATACTGTGTGGCTACTAATGAGAGAAGTAGAACAGGACAGGCTGTGGCATAGTTCAACCAAGAGCCATGGATGCTGTTTCTGTAATAAGGCACCCTAGATTTTCAAGGATATAGGTCCCTATAGAAATAAGAGTGCACACTTAATAATTCTACCCCAGGATTATTATAGGTGTGTTTACTTTGCTGCAGCATTTCTTAACCTTTTTCAGTCATGGCACCCTTTAAATATATGCAAACCCTTGAGGCACCCCAGTCTAAAATGTAAAAAAAACAAGTCCCCCTTAACATCAGGAATACCCTCCTTTCACATCAGAGCTCTCCGTTCACACCACAAGCCCCTCTTCACATCATGAGCCCATTTCACATTAGGAACCCTCCTTTAACATCAGAGTTGCCCCATCACATCAAGAGTACCTCTTCACATCAGAAGCCTGCCCGCACCATGGAAAGGCATGACATTGTGCAAAAATTTCGAGGCACCCTGGTTGGGAAAAGCTGTTTTGGTGTGTGATTCCAAACCCTCCAATAATTTCACCCAATACTACTCCCTAAGCAACACTTTATTGCTTTACCTGAAAAAGTGATGTTCTTGTGGTAAAATTTGTTGCTCACAAATGGAAGGATCTCTTCATAGCTTGCAGTTTTCTTCACAGTGTGTGGTACAATAGCAGAGGTTAATTATTCCTCAGTTCGTTACAAGCAACCCACATTTTTTTCAAAGTAATAGGCATAGTTAGAATTACACTTGCCAACAAATTAGACAATAGATACCTAATAGCAATCAAAATAGAAAAAAGGAAGCCACTCTGTCTGCTAGATCCAATGGAAACTCAGATTATTATCTAAAGTTATGCATTGCAATTAAATAAAACCAATAGTTAGTATATTTAACAGCTGCATATTAGTAACATTTAGATAATATATGCTCAGTAGGAATTGCTAGAATTACTAAGGAAAGATTTGCTGCTTTCCAATGTTTATACTTTAAAGACATAATAGAAAATGCATCCAGGTCTATAGGGTAACCCATTAGCTTGACAGGATCAATCAAGGAGCACCATGCTTTCTTTTACTCTTTGACACAGATAGCTATTTCATCCCTGGTGGTATTAGCTAGATGACTAATTGATAAATGCAGGAAAGGACCAGCACAGCAAAAACTTCTTACAGATTTCACACAAGTGCTCTTGACCTCAGTTTAAATACATAGATTTTGTCAGACAGCCTATCTCAAATAAAAAGGGCCACATTGATCTCTTAAGGCACACGGCTTGCTAATAAGCAACCTAAAGTTATACAGCTGCCTACAGGAGAAATGGACACTATGCACATAGAAAACCTAATATCAACTTTTGAAACTTTTACCCCTCATACCTGCTCAGTTCTTTTTAGTGTCCTTAGGAGAATGGATGCTTTCCTGTCTGCTATATGATCTATAAAGTGGCAAAATTATTGCTATGTACTCAAGAGACAAAGCAATAATTTTGCCACTTTATAGATCACTGGTTCGGCTTCATCTTGAGTATGTGGTTCAGTTTTGGTCATCAATCCACACAAAGGATTTCCTTGAGCTAGAGAGAGCCCAGAGAAGGGCAATGCAACTAATGAAGGGGCAGGAGGACCAAAGCTATGAGACAAGGTTGTCAAATTTAAATGTATTTACGCTGGGAGTGAGGCGATTTAAGAGGGGACATGATTGTGATATACACATCGTTTGATGGTGATGGCAACCTCAGCAATAAACGTTTTACTGTAAACTCCCTAAAAAAGACTAGAGGCCACCACCTAAAATTGGTGAAGAAAATATTTAACCACAAAGGGCGTAGGGGCTTCTTTTCAGTTAGAGCGGATCAATTTTGGAACTCTCTTCCATAAGCAGTGGTATCAGAAGAGAGTATTGACTCATTCAAAAATAATTTACAGTAGATTCCTTCCTCAGAGACAATAACTTACAGGGGTAAAGGTATTCTTACAAACTAGACCACACAGGGACTCACATACACACGCACACACACACACACACACACACACACCCAGACACACAAAGGTTAAACTTGATGGACCTGTGTCTTTATTCAACCATTATACACTATATACTAGAACTAATTTTTCACTTGAATTGAAAGATTTTTCTACAATTAACAGCTATTCATTAAGAATACTGGTGTTCTCTATGCGATGGTCCTGCAATTAGCAGTAGTAACACATCTGTGTTCCAGTTAAAACAACACTCCATTGTTCAGGTTAGACCACTATATGGGGTCTATTCACGAAGCTGCCGAAGGATCTAGCCGTAGCTTCGGCCGATCCTTCGGCTAGCTTCAGCCCCAGGACCCCTTCGGTTCAGTAGAACCAAAGGGGTGCTGTACGGGCTATTCACAATAGCCCGTACAACTCCCGAACATGGGCGAGCAGCTCAGTCGAGCCGAACGCATATGCCATTGGCCGGCTGACAGCCTGCTTCTGACAGCTGGGCGTAGCCAACCGTGATCTTACGTCTGGCTCCGGCCACTTGCAGAGAGATCGGCGTCCTTGGTTACCTGCTAACCAGGGAAACTGATCTCCAAACAGCAAAACCAGATACGGCTGAAATCAGCTATACAAGCCTGAAGTGAATAGCCGAACAGTGTTCGGCTCACTTCACTTGGGGTTGGTTGTTTACTCGGCTCCCCTCGGCAGCTTAGTGAATAGACCCATATATCTTGGATTACTTGAGTTATTGGGACCAGAGATGTAGCAGTCCTGTCTGTCCCAATCTCTGTAAATGTACTTATTGTGAATGTGTCAGAGACCTGCTGCTTCTGCGCATGCGCCAATTTGGGGTTCCCGTAATGGGCCTGTGCGCATGCGCGCGCCAAGGACTGTCCGCGGAAGAACGCTCTCCAAAAGACTCACAGGAAGTGATGCTATCCAAAAGACTCACAGGAAGTGATGCTATCCAAAAGGCTCACAGGAAGTGACACTCTCCAAAAGGCTCACAGGAAGTGACACTCTCCAAAAGGCTCAAAGGAAGTGATGCTATCCAAAAGGCTCACAGGAAGTGATGCTATCCAAAAGGCTCACAGGAAGTGACACTCTCCAAAAGGCTCACAGGAAGTGATGCTATCTAAATCATTTCCTTCACTATTTAAACCCAGACTCCACACCTACTCATTGCTGGATTGTCTCTTCAACCGCCCTGACGTCTCCTGATCCTTGATTCCAGTACCATTGATTATCGACCCGGATTGACTTTGACCTTGTTTGCCTGCAGCCTGCCTTTGACCTCAGAATGTTTGACCATTCTTGTTTGCCTATACCCTTGACCTTGGATTGGCTTCACTGGACTGCCTACGCCTTCTCCTTTTGTACTTGCTCTGCCTGCTCGGTGTGACCTCGGTGTGAATCATAGTTTATTCAGCATAAACATGAAAAATAGACATAATAGGCCAAACGTGGCAGTAAAGAGTACAGCAGGGATGAAAAGAGACATAGCATAGCATACATCTTATTTTAAAGAAAATTGGTGGTACACAAGTCAGAACATGACCATACTAAAATCACAGGTGTGACCATAGTCCCATTCCACCAATACAGAATACAACCACATTCCCGGCTAGCTCCTATACCGCTCCGTCCAGCCTGTCTCCTCCTCTGCTGGTGGATGGGGGGATGGTATGGTATGTCCCTCAGGGATGGTAAGGGATGGTATGTCCCTCAGCATCCTCAGGTTTTATACACTGTATGTAACGTGATGACTCACAGGATATTAGACTGCTGGAGCAGAGGAGGAGCGAGGCTGAGGGGCCTGGTCTAAGAGAAAGCTGGGATTGTGGTTAGGCTGAGTATAACTTTGTTATTATAGCTCCCTAAATAAAACGAGTACTTAACCCTTGCAGTACAGGGGTAGCCTCGCTAAAGATTTGATTTGCTTGGAGTTTTGCTTTAACTGACGTGCACTTGAGTTTTTCTCCCTGTTCAACAAAAAAATACCCTTTTGCTATATTAATAATAAAAGTGGCTTAAAAAGTAGTAGCATTTCTTGTAACTAAGGTAAAAAGCATTTATCCTTACTATTTCAATGTAGAAAAGGTAACAATTATAGCATTTAGAATACACATGCCGGGAGACACAACCACTCAGCTTAAAGTGCCTCATCACACCCTTATGAAGAAGTGTCCATCTTAGAGCCACAAAACGTGTTGAGACTGTGATAGTTATGTGTGTGTTTCATGGAACAGAAGTCTAAATTGAAGAAACATGATTATTTCATCTGTTCCACCTGGGCCCCTCTTCTGTCTTGCACCTACTTTTTTGGGGGCATCCTTGTCTCATCTAGTACACATCGGGTCCCTCCTAGCTGCCAAGCTTTGGTTCTTCCGAACTCCACCTCGAGAAGCATTGAGAGCAACCATCCTGCGTGGGGACAGAAATATTTCTTTTTGCACCTTAGGTTGCCCAATATCCCCAAATTTCTCGCAACCTATCTATGCGAGTATCACACCACTCTTTCTTATACATTTATTTAAAACGTATCTATAGCTTTGCACTATAAAATACTACACTCAGTTGGATCTCTCCTGGGACTTTTTGTCCTCAATTTTGTTGCTCCTACTGTTTAGAGGTGTCTCTCTTTCATAGCATTTAGAATAGTCTGACCATAGAAACAAATTAATTATTTCCTTTTTTGACTTTTATGCTTGAGCAAGTAAAATTAACAGAGAGCATCTTTAGTTTAATTCTCACATGGGCATATTATATCTGACTACACTGCTTCCTAGAAATAGTACACATGTTCTTTCACATGTGATTGTTCATGTTAATAATGCAAAATGCAGAAACCCTTACTGGTTTGCTAGTCACCAGATAGCTGTTCTTGCTTGAGGCAAAATCATAGATACTTAATGCCAGGGTTATGTGTGTGCAAAGAATTTTATAAAACAACAAATATAGTGACTTGTATACTGTGCAAGTGGGGTGACCAAGTTACTGCATGAGTTACTGGTTAGGGGATTCTGCACCAAAGCTCACTGTTCAATTTAAGGGTTTTGAAATCATCAATGCTTTAGCTACTTTTTTTTACAGTAATACAGAACAGAGATATAACTGTTATGAGTGAACAGAGGTTTGAAACAAATAATCCACTGTTCCATCCTGCCAATAAGTACTATAACTGTTGCAGTACAAACAGTTGACTTTCTAGCAGTGTGCTGACTTGTTCTGGTTCAAGTCTGTAAATAAATGTGGTACGTAGAACTTTTAACTTTTGAAGAACAAAACGTTGGCCACACTACAGCACAGTAGCTTTCAATATTGTGTTGAAACAAGAAATAATACTTCATCTGTGTGAAGTTTATATGTTCTCCCTCTGATTGTGTGTTTTTTTCTCTGAATACTCCGTTTCCGTTACTGCATACATTGAACATATAATATAATAAAATAACTGTGCTAGGGAAATTACATTTTAAGGGATAATGTAAAGGGTAAACATGTATTTTATACTTCATAAAATGTGTAATGTGTACTATGTAATATGCCAATGTAAAGTGGGAAATACATTGGTTAATTTGTCAGCTCTTCTTGGCATAATCATCAACATTTTCAAGAACTACCCTTTTACACTTACCTCAATCAGTTATAAAGATATGAAACAGTAGTGTGCACAGCATTTTCATTGACCAGTGGCCATCCAGCACAGGTTAGACTTTACGCAATGCTTGTGGAAATTACATAGATCCTTTATGACCAAATGCATCAGTTAAATGGGAGAACCAATTCTCTAAATGCATAAATCAAATTCCATACCTCTGAGTTTTGCCAGCTTGCAAAGGAGTTTATTTTTAACCTGCTAAAAACATATTAACAAATTTTATCAAGCTATGTCTGCAAGTAGGGTTCTACTCTAATCAGGGACTTCAAAACTGGACATAGAATTTACTAAATTGATAGTTTTTTCCTGGTAATCCCAGGTTCAGTGCTAAATCAACAGGCTGGTAAAGGAAATTAGGCAATCCCGGAATATGATGAGAATTAGCAGGTTCATTTGAGCTTGGAATTATATAACTCTGGAGGTGCAAAACGAATGTATAGTGGGAGAAATTCCATGTGGGAAAACAGGTGCAATGTCATTATTGTACTGTACATTCAAAAGAAGATGCATTTATCAGATTAGCAGGACATGTTGCTGTGCAACTAGGTGCAGCCCACTGTGGGAGTCTTTGACATTTGTATCCCAAATTCTACAACCTTCAGTTAAATAAGGTGAAATCTACATACAGATGAGCAGTAATCACTATGATTATAACATCATTAGTATACACAGACTGTAGAACACTGCCTGTTACAATGCAAAGCAGTGGAGGGTAGCCACTAGAGTTTATTCCAAACAGAATGCACCTGTTGAATACTATTTTGTCTGTGTTTCAACGTTTTCCATGATAGCCGATAAAAAAACTCCAACACAGTCATATTTTTCAGTTACACTACTTCCTTTATTTTGTTGTGTTTATTAAATGTATTTGCTTAGTAATGCAGGATTTCAAAGTACTATGCTTTTGAGACTAATTCCTAAAAAAGAAGCATGTTATCAAAATGAAGGTTTTAAGTATAATGAATTGCTAATGATCAAGCATGTGTGATATTAAGGCTGCTAAACATAGGCACTTAGGGCTAGCTGTGCTATCATTGTTAGTCATCAGTTTCCCTTCTCCATTTCAAAATGCCCTGGAGGAGTCACAGTTGAAGAAAAAAGTGAATTTTATAATGGCTTGTGCTAATTTACTCTCTTTATCTTTTTATTCTTTTGAGAGACAAAGCATGCTTGTCTGATACACAGTATGAATCCCAACACCCCACTCTTGTTTGTTTACTCTGCAGAAATCTCACATCTCGACCTTTGAGAAGATGTGGGCGTTCATGAGCAGCAAGTCATCATCGCTCGTTAAAAGTAACGAGGAAGGCATCCAGCGAGTTCTCTCATCTGACTACGCTCTGCTAATGGAATCAACAGCTATTGAATATATAACTCAGAGGAACTGCAATCTGACTCAGATTGGAGGACTCATCGATTCAAAGGGTTATGGAATTGGAACACCCATGGGTAAGATGGTTTTATGAAGTTTAGGGAAACACTTGTTGTTGCTAGCATATTAAAGAGGAATCATTATTTTGCTTCAGGTATGTAAGTCTGGATTTTCAAAGCTAAGCAGCATGGCATGTATGACAGGACTTGCCTCTGTATCTCTGTGTTATATTTAAAAATATAATATATAAAATTTACAATATAGCATGAAGGGTTAACATGTGCAAAAAAATATAAATGTCCTTTATTCAAAATTAAATGCTGTAGGGCTTATTCAGTAGAGAAGTGCAAATAGAATGATGTGTAAAGTATAATACCCAAAGCAACCAATCAGTTTTGGTTTACTAAATTTAGAGCAGGTGAATTCTGACTAGATGTAATGACTGGGTCGCTTTGTATGAATCTCAGCTGCGGAGTAGCTGAAGTCAGGGGAGGGCTGTGAGAGGGTACGGTTTCAGGGTCAAGCTCCAGGCGTCACTCTCCAATTTAACTGAGAGTTTGGAGCTCTACCATCATATGCCGCAGGTATTTAGTGTAGGCGTCACGTGCGTTGCCCCAGGTTATTACAGCATAACTGGGTGCACGTTTGGTGAGAGAGATCAAAACAATAAGTCAGTTCCAATGATCAGGTATCAAGCAGAAAAAATAGTAACAGTTCCCCTTTAAATGCTGAGACACAAGTCTATAAGCGGAAGTCCATTAAGCAATTCAGTACTCTCAATACAATGTCTCTACTGAGCTGCTAGCCAAGGACGAGCAGTCCTAGACTAGCAATACTTGCTGTTAGCTGTCCAACTAAGTGGGGATCCTCGGTTAGACGTCCGGGTAAGTGGGGGTCCCTGTGGCTCACAAAACGTCTGGCTCAGTTCCAGGGATCAGCTGGCGTTGCACTCGCAATAGTGGAACGCCATACTGATCTCTCTTCCGGCATTTTATGGGGACGGAGCATGGGCGGAGCTACCTACGTCAGAGAGCCGATGCGTTCCACGCTGGAACGCATCGGCGGCTTACTTCCGCCTTGCGGTTGCGTTCCATCGAGGAGCGCAGCCGCGATCGTTACACTAGATTACTGCAACATATGCTGAACTCAGGCAGAGTGGGACAGATACAGTCTGAAATAAGTGCATTCTGGCAATAGTGGAACAGAGTTAGAGCTTGTATTGGTCATTCTTGTAATCCTCCAGAGAGATCCCTCCTGCCAGCATTGTTTCCTCTGCCTGCCCCCACTAATAGGTCATAGGGGTCTATTCACTAAGCTGCTGTAGGCAGCGAGTGAATGACCGACCTAAAGCGAAGTGAGCCGAACGCTGTTCGGCTATTCACTTCAGGCTGGTACAGCTGATTTCAGCCGTATATCGGCTGAAATCAACCGTACATCGGGTGGCTTCGGGTCGGCCAAACATGCTCAGCATGTTCGGCCGACCTGAAGTGCAGAAGGAGTTTGACTCAGCCGATCCAACATGTGGATCGGCTAAGCCGAACCTCCGGCAGGCTACTCGCTGCTGTTCGGTCTATTCTAATAGATACCGAACAGCAGTGAGTGAATAGCCGAATGCCGCTGAGCGGCATTCGGCTCGGTTGTTCTGCCACAGTCCCTCTGTGGTACTGAGCAGAACAGAAAAATAGTTTAAAAAGTAGAAAAAAATAAATAGAAAACGATTGTGCAGAGCTAGCAGTGACAGCTAGCTCCGCCCAACTGTTTTCTATTGGCCGGCGGTTCTGCTGCTGTCAAAAAAAGAAAAAAAATCTCTCCCGTGCGCTCTGGGAGTCTCCCGCTCCTGGCCGCCAAGGAGAGAAACACTGCTTTTTCTTTTTTTTTCTTTATTTTGACAAGGAGAAAAAAAAATGTTGGCCATAGGAATGCATTGCTAGATTCCTATTGGCTATTTCAATTTGCAATATCCAAAAGCAAACTAGCTATTGTACCCGCTAGGGATGCACAGATACTTTTCGAGTACCAGTGCCGATACTTGGCATTTTCATGAGAACTACCAGGGTTGCAGTGGTTGCAGCTGGGACCTGGCTCTGGCGCTCCACCACTGTCCTGAAATCATTAGTCTGTATTGTTTTAGAAAAACTTTCACATGGCAATTAACAAAAATGCATCAGTACTCATACTTGTAAGTACTCGGCAAGTACCAGTACTTGTACTCGCAAAACTGGTATCTGTGCATCCCTTATTTATATTTATATTTATAAAAACAAAATTGTACATTAAAACAGAGATGTAGAAATCCCAGGAGCTCCGTGTGCTCCTTACACATGACAGCTGCCTCCTAATTTTTGAATTTTTCTCTAGTCTAGTCTTGGAGCTCAAAAGTATCGGTGCATGTACTCGTACTTGTACCGAGTACTGTACTTGGTATCTGTGCAACCCCAGTATCCGCCCTCTGCTGCTGTCAATCAGTAGTGGTGGACCTGATGGAGAACTGCAGCAGAGGGCGAGTGCAATGCTAATTTGCTATTGGCTATTGCAAATTGAAATAGCCAATAGGAATCTAGAAATGCATTCCTATGGCCAAAAATGTATTTATTTTTTTTCTATTCTGACACAGCTCCGTGTCAGAATAAAAAAAAAGAAAAAACAGTGTTTCTCTCCTTGGCAGCCGGGAGCGGGAGACTCCCGGAGCACCCGGGAGAGTTAGGCTGCCTGGAGATCAGTGTCCCTGGTTAGCTGGTAACCAGGAATGCGGATCTCTCTGCAAGTGGACGGAGCCAGGCGTAAGATCACGGCTGGCTCTGCCCAGCTGTCAGAAGCAGGCTGTCGGCCGGCCAGCTCCGGCTTTTAGCGCTGCTCAGCCAAGCCGAGGCATATGCCTTCGGCTCGACTGAGCCATTCGGCCATGATCAGGAGCTGTACAGGCTATTGTGAATAGCCCATACAGCACCCCTTTGGTTCTACTGAACCGAAGGGTTCCTGGGGCCGAAGCTAGCCGAAGGATCGGCCGAAGCTACGGCTAGATCCTTCGGTTGCTTCGTGAATAGACCCCATAGTATTTTAATGCTGATTGAATGCCTTTAATGCAAGGAGTCATAACTAAAAATGTATAAATATTAATTATGTATTCCCTGAAAAAATATTTTGCTAACTTTTAGAAGCAGGCAGACCCTGCATGTTTAGCTAAGAGCATCCCTTGGCCCATTCCATGTGATTTTTAGATTTTAGCTAACTGTGAAGGCCAAATGCAAACCTAAAGGGTTTCCTGGTGCCTTTCTTTCGGTTAGGGCACATTCCCACTAGGCGCGATGCTAACCACACAGCGTCTGGTGTGCGGTGTCCAGGCATAGTGCGAAAGAGCTGATCCCAGTGCATTGCACTGTGTTCTTTTTTTTGTTTTGTTAGAACGGATGCATTTCATTAAGTTCTACAGGCACAGTGTGGTGCAAGGCATTCCTACCACAAAGTGGTGGTGTAAATAGGCACCATCTGTGACAAGGAAAATTGCCTTGTCTTGCACTGGCTGTTGTTTTGCAGCGCAGCCCCAACACAGATGATATGAATGGACCCTTACCCTTAGTCTGCAGGCTATTTGTTATCCTTGCTGTAGCTAAACTCTTGCAGCCAGACCTTAAATGCTTTTGGCATTGAGGACCCTTTCACACTGGCTGGATCCATTGAGGTGAATTTAACACATGCACCCTAACATGCTCTATGTTGCATAGTAATGTGTATTGCACAAAGGCAACCCTTGCACTAAACACAGTGGGGTTGATTTACTAAAGACAATTAGGCTGTTCACTTTTCAAAGAAATGTTCACTTTGCAAGAGAATTTTCCCTTAGCTTAGTGAATGTGGTGAAAAGTCACTTTGCAAAGAATACACAATCACACGTAAAGAAAAGTAAAACATTGTATTTTTTCTTGCACATGATTGGATCATGGAAGTCAGAAGAGCTTCACTTCAGTCACTAAACTAAGGGAAATTTCCATACAAAGTGGAGATTTGTTTGCAAATTGAACAGCCTATTTGCCTTTAGTAAATCAACCCACTAAATCAAACTGTATGCAGTGTAGATGTGTTTTTGTACTCCTTTCTTGTCTGCAAATACAAGAAAGCTCAATGCAAAGAAAGCAGTGGGTAAACTGGCCTGGGCCTCTGATGGCAGCTCTCAAAACAAATAGAGAAAGGACAGTGTCATGAGGATTAAAATAATATATATGTATTAAACTATGCTTAACCTTAAAAGTAGGATTTCATGTATTACAGTATTTTCTTAGATATGCAAAATCGATGTAATAAAGGTATTGCACTAAATCTCAACAGTGGGTGAGATGTTAGGATTTATAATAAATCCACCTGTGGTCAGGATCTATTATGGTTGTGCCCCCTGTGACCATAATACTTACATAATACTTACATAATTCTTCTTTTATAAGTCATAGTCCTGTTGTGTGGGTTCAAAACTCATATTATGATTGTTCTCTTTAGGTTCTCCATATCGAGACAGGATCAGCATTGCAATTCTTCAACTGCAGGAGGCTGATGAAATTCACAAGATGAAAGAAAGGTGGTGGAGAGCCGGAGGTTGCCCAGTGGAAAAAAATAAGGAGGCCAGTGCCCTAGGCATCCAAAACATGGGAGGCATTTTCATTGTGTTAGCAGCGGGACTCATCCTCTCTGTAGTTGTGGCAGTGGCAGAATTTATATACAAACTAAGAAAGACAGCAGAGCGAGAGCAGGTCAGTTTTCCTGTACACTTAACACGCAGAATGCCAATATGATGCACAATGCATATACTAGACATATACATTTAATTTCTTTCCAAATGGACATTCGTACCAATTTTGTTAAATTCGGATGCATCCAAATGTCCTAATTCTAATGTGTCTGAATGAGAAAGAATCCTAATGTATAAGGCTCTCTAATAAGGTCCCTGTTATACTGTTACATTGCATGCATGTAGACCCTTTTTCTGAAAAGAGCCAAAAGCAAAAATAATAATAAATAAACATAATTAAGCAGCAACAATGATAAATTGCACAGAATATGATCTAAAAATGTATTTTGATGTCATCACTTTCATTACAATTAAAAAAACAATGGGTCTGTTTCTTTTTTCAGTCCTTTCCCTTGACAGTGCTAAGCCTCAAGTTTTTGAACTGGAAAATGCCAAAAACCTCAGTGGACCGTAGAGGCTCTGGCATTGGTCAGTTAAAGAGCAAGGAGTAGGGCTTATCATGGGACTGGTTTTGCTTAATAGTTACTTGGAAAGAAGTAAATGCACTGTATACAGCCAAGGCAAAAGACCCAAGAGGCTCCGCTGCTATGTATACTGTACATGTCAAAGGGGAATTCAGAAGGTACTTTATAATCATAACACACAGTCTGACATGTTTACTAATGTGTGTTGACGGATTAGGCATAGTTCTTATGTACTGTTATATCTAGGTGACAATTTGTCACCAGCAAAAGCAGTTATAGTCTTTACTTAGACTGGAGCAGTCCCTGATCCTAAAAACGTTTTTTCCAATATGTTGGAAAATCCCTGCGAACAAAAGCACTTCTAACACTCTGTAATATTAATTTTAGTGGTTACTTTAACTACTTATTTAAATGCATGCCTTTACCATTATATTGCCACATAGTCTAAATAAAGCAAGTGTCTCACTTCATAACAACATTTTATGCCATTTCAGCTCATTTACTGTATTCTATTTCTTTTTTAGCGTTCTTTCTGCAGCACAATGGCAGATGAGATTCGACTATCCCTTACCTGCCAGAGGCGTGTCAAACACAAGTCACAGCCACCTGTCATGGTCAAGAGTGACGCAGTAATTAACATGCACACGTTCAACGACAGGAGACTTCCAGGAAAGGATAACATGACCTGCAATACTGGATTAACACCGGTGTTCCCATAGGTTAAAAAAATGAATGTGTGCAAAGTCCAGAAATCTACCCCTAAACAACTATTCATGCCCTTCAGCCATTCTGACTTACAAAGAGGTCCAGGGCATCAAACCAAACTTGTGCTCTACAGCCAGAAGTCTCTTGTTTACAAACAAAACTTAGAGGGGAAATGCCAAGTTAATTTGTCTTCAGCAGACTTTAAAATGCCACAAAGACTTTGTGGCCCTTTTGAGCATGGCAATAAAAGAAAAAAAAAATTGTTCCTCTCCTTTCTACTTTGTCCATGGAAGTGTTCGCTTTGGAGGTGGAAGGAGGATCAGTTCTGTCTTGTTGTACACAGCACACCTAACACACCCATGCATTCTGCCAAACTGCTCAGTGGAACTCATACTTTAATGCTGTGCCTATGAGGAGTTTGCAACAGGCGCAAACTTTATGATATGTCTGAATCAGACAGCTAATGGGTCTTTTACTGTGGCTGAATAATGAAGATTACTGCTTCAGAACTGATGCCAATGTACAAGATACAGCAGAGGAAAGGGAACTAATAACATCCCCAGTGACCTACGTTCCCTTCCTCTGCACAAGATACTTAGCACGAACCTTTAAACTGAAAAGGAAATCTTATCTCACAGCAATGCCATTCTGTAAACACTTAAATTAACCATATGTCCTTATTCAGTTCAGTGAGTCCTTACTATCACCTTTCTCAACATTCTCAAGTATTCCACCGAACCAAGCTGCCAACCCAGAAAACAAAGTAACCAAAGAGGGTAATATATATTATACACCAACAATAGTCAAAAGTTATTAACTAGGGTAGTAAATAATAGCAAACATATCAATTTTTCCCTGTGAGTTGATTATGTTGTTTCAGATAGAAGTTGTAGAGCTACGGTATTATGTGATTTGGGATTTCGGTACACTGAGGCGTTGAAGTGTAGTTATGCGGCTGTCATAAATTTGTGCCATCTTCATGTTTGACACTGATAAAGACAAATACAATGCAGTGTTGGAAAATGTACCCATCTTGGTGCAACTTTTTTTATTTGGTTAATACACAACATTGCACCAAATACTATCACTTGTGTACAATAATGTATTTTAATATAAATGTATACATTTTATTTTTACGTCATAAAACTCTACCTTGCTTCACAGAAAATGAGATTTGTTGTTAAACAAGTTTTAAATGAGGCAGCTCATACAGAATGTAACCCTGTACAAAGTTTATATGGCATCAACTTCCGATGGCATAGAAAACAGACACCGTGTGGCTCCAACAAAGGTCTGTTAAATGTAGACATGGGTCTGTTGGTGTTATTCAAGTATGACAAACATGATAGACATATAGATTCGATACTGAGTAAGCCAAAATACTGTATGTATGTCTCTACTATGTGTAATTGTATATTTTAATTACAATACAGTTTTTAAATTGTGTTTTCAATTTTTGGTGGTTCCTTTGTTCTATTGCAAGACAACTACAAATCATGGCCCCAAACTATTCTTCAAAGGAATCTGTAATGAGATCCAGTACCTTCATTATGTGCAGTGAACTGTAAGTTAAAAGTCAGAATAGGGGTAACGTTTGGGAGTTCCTGATGCTGACAGGACAAGCTTGTATGTGTCGTATCAGTGTTTTTATCTGCCCAAATAATACTGGATTGTTTGTTATCTTCTGAGAACATGCAATGAGATATCCTATCATCGTTGAAACTACAACAGTCTTATTTCTGATTTGGCTGGGTGGATGCTGTGCACATGTGAGTAGTAAAAGGATTTTCAAAAAATCTTGGAAAATCCCTTTTTTGGCATGATTGCTTCCAATGACTGGAGGTATATGTTAATAAACCTTTACATGGCCAGCATATCAAAAACAATACTTGCATTGGCATCATATCTTGCCTTTTTAGGAGCATTCAAGGCCTGTATAAGGCCCCGTTCACATTAAGCGATTTATTGCGCGGTAATCCGCACGATATCGTTCTCCAATACATCTCAATGAGGCTCTGTCTGTTGCTGTCGCGGGTCATGAGTCGCTACAGCAGGACCCTTTTTGGAGCGGATTTGCCGCGATTCTAGTCTTTTCAATGCAAGCATTTGCGCGATATCGCGCGCGGCATCGCTCAAAATGCAAATCGCGCAACAAACGCTCGCTCGGTGTCAATGGGGCCTAACTGGTAGTTCACTAACTGGTAATTTGGGTATTGCTTTCCCTTTCAGATTACTGATAAAGTTAAATAAACTATTATACACTTGGCAATTGTTAATAACAAGTGCAACTTGTCTTTCCTCTGCCTCACACAACATAAAAAAATTAGCACGGAGGAGTTTGGTCAACTCAGAAACGTGCTCCATATAGCATTTCTGAAAGCTGACGCTGCCTTGCAGAGGGAAGACTCACTGAGGGAGATTTATCAAAACCAGAGCAGCTGTGCATAGTAACCAATCAGCTTCTCTCTTTTATTTTAAAAATTTTACTGAAGATGGAAGCTGTTTGGTTGCAATACACAACTGCTCCAGATTCTATCTGCTCCAGTTTTTATAAATTCCCCACACTGTGTATTTCTACTAAACAAAAGTTGCAGATCAATTGACCCTGGAAATTCGATGTGTCAAAATGTTACAGACCATTTATAGGGTTAACCAGATAGCAGTCATTTTGATTTTACTTTGCCATGTATGCATTATATACTAACCAAGGAATGACTAATTCTGTAATAGGTATAATCTGAGAGGTATTTCTATGATGTTCTATTTTTCTATAGTGTAACATGTGCCCCCAAGATTCTCTAGGCAGCTGCCATTGCAGCCCTTTCCAGGTTTCACTTCAGCTGATGCATCACGTATACATCATAAATGTCATTATTTCAAGTTATTTTCTGATATTTCATTTATTATTTGGATTATTGTGTTTGATAAAAAAAAATCAACATTTATTATGAAGTACCTTAGGCAGTTAAATTATAGGAAACTAAACCGGGTAGGGTAGTGCTACGTTGCAGGAAGTTGACCATATAATAATTGTATAATAATGTCCAGAATGAACACATTTTACCAGTTTTTAGAGAACATTGCTTTTTTTTCTCTAATGATTTTTAGATAGAAGGGAGTATTGTTAATTTGTCATTATCAGAGTATGGCAAATTATGGTGCCATCTATCTTACAACAATGGCTTTTCTGCCTCAAACATGACCCTATTTTAAATCAATACCATTGATCCAATAGTCAGCATTGTATAGTTGAATATACTGAACTTTGAGAAGGAAAGCTAAAAGGAAACCATTGGACAGTCCCACATTTATTTCCCTGTTGCTTAATTTCAGTTTCATTATTTCTTTTTCATTTTCTTACTAAATTACCTGATTAAACATGTATATATACTCTCATTGCACTGCAATCCTCATTTTGTAACTTGGCTCATTCCCAAATTAAAACATAACCCAAGCAACTAAATTCTTAGTTGAGAAACCCAACCTGCCACAATATGTGCAATTCTGGTCCAACCCATGGTATTTATCCACCCCCTGTTGCATTATGTAGCATTCAGAGACTACACAGCTATTCAGAGACTACTATGCGTTTTTTTTGTAACAACTTACTGCAACCACCTCTTGGACAAAGAATTAGCAACATCCTACTGCTTAGGTCCCTCTCCTCTCCTGTAATGCTGCCAAAATGCCTCCTTGTCCAGCCACCAGTGCCTGCAACATGTTAGGACTACAGCATTGTGCAAAGCAATAGAGTCCTATTGACTCTCAGAACAGAACCTCTCACTTTCACTCTTTTTTTCTGGTGTGCAGGGGTAATGGGCTTATTAGTGTATATTGTATAATGTAATCAAAATGGCAGTATTTACAGTACATATCATGATTTGTGAATTAATTCATATCTAGACTTAAAAATAAAACACAAAACTTAGATGATGCAATCTGTCAATAGCATTAACACAGTAGTTTTTGTTTTTCTGAGTCTTCCCTGTAGCATAGTTGTATTACTTGTTGATCCCGCGAGTAGATCTATTACTTTCCACTTTCTATAACATGCCAAGCTATCCTGCAAAAGTAGCAAATACATGGGTTGGGACAAACTATCTATGATCGAACAGCATTGTCTCCCTTTTAAAGGTGTAAAAATAACAAAATCACGGTTAGACAGATGATATTATTTTACAGGGGAACTCAGAAAAACAAAACTAGCTGCGTTAATGCTAATGACAGAATGCATTATACAGTTATGTGTCATGTTTTACTTTGGTCCTAGTTCCACTTTAACGATAGGTATTTATATTTGCTGGGAGTTTCATTCATTTTAAGTACAGAGTCGCTTTGATCTGTTTAACCTTTTTCATTCATATCAATAATTAAAGGAAGAGCTGCTTATCCAAAATATGTATTGGGTGTTAATTTAATTGATACATCTGCATATCACTTTTCAGTTTAGCTATTTCTTTTTACAGTCAAATAAAATTAATTGATTCTGATTTGTTTTATTACATATGTTCTCTGTTTTGTACAGCTTTCTGAGTACATTAAGAATTTGTAACTCTAGATGTTAATGATAATCATGAATACTGATTAATTTTAAAGAGTCATAAAATTTAAAATTAATTTTAGCATCTTTCCGCTAATAATATATTGCCACACTTGAATGTTGCAGTATTCTCTTCACATCATTTCCAGCAGTGTATGAATGAAGGCAAGGGCAAAATTCCTAGAATATAAGGCTGTCTACTATACCCCTTGAGTAATATTCTAATGTTGAGCATTTACTTTAAAGCTAAACTCCAGCAAAATAGCTGGTTATGGAATATAGTGATGCTGTTTTTCTGCCTGCTGATTGGACAGAGAAGGAGAAGCATTAAATAAAGTCATCAAATGTGCTTCCTACTTTCTTCTCCTATCAGCATGCTCCATCCGTCAACACATGTGCATGCAGCAAAGCTTGCTTAGCTCTTATTGCTGTCCCTCATTCTCTCTTAGTTTGGGTACTTTTGTGCAAGGGAGAGTGATAAAAAAGTGTATGTATGGGTTAAATGAGAAAAACTCCAAGAGAAGTTAGTCATAATGTGTACAGTGTTTTCTGTGGTTTTATGAGTAATTGCGATTTTATAGTAAAACATACCTGGAAAAATCCTGACAACATGCTATTGAAATGGTAATTCAAGTTGTTACCCTTGCATCTTCAGTCGATCACTGGACTCCAGAAATATGTGTCAACATGTCACCACAGTACTCCTTCTAATTCTAATAACCACTCCACCTTGTCTTGCTGATAATACCTCTTTATACCTCCCACAGCAGCCTGGCACTCCATGCTACCTACAGCCACTTACCACTGGGAGGGTTTTGGAGAGTGGTACATGCTTTCACTGCTGGCAGAATGGGAGATAAATCAAGGCATGTGTAGTTTCTGTTCCCCACTGCACATCACAGTGCAGTGAGATGTGGGTAGTGCTGGAAAACAGTAGCCTGCATTTGGGCTATTGAAAAACAGTTTTGTCAAAGAAAAACATGGTGGTTGCACTAACAGTGTTTCAATTCATTTTAGGGCAGATTTAGGTACTTATATTGTATGTAAAAATAAAGGTAATTATTATTTTTTCTAAAAGGAATACACAACTACATTAAGTAGCAGTTTTATAACTGCCTGGAGTTCATCTTTAAATAACTTGGTTAGATCTTCGGTCTGATGATCAGTGTGTAAAATAACCTGCTTTAAGGAACTACTATGGCACCATATGGATGACACAGTTACAGGAGAATCCTAATTTTAAAATCTAATATTAGTAGGTTTTAAACAATGTCTTAGGGAGTTTAATGAAAATCAGTTAATTAAGTTTGGCTCAAAAGATTACGTCTGGTTCTAAGGTTATTGTACTCACACATAGTCATTCTATTATGCACTACCTTATTAACCATTACAATATTAAAACATGACCATTCCTAGATAATGAATCTGCATCTTGAGTTGTATTCTCCAGCGGTGTTAATGGGTAGCCTATTTATGTTTTCCTTTTTCAGCAATGAATTGAAACTATCATCTATGAATCTAAACTTTTGTGTTGTCTTCTCCATGTCATGTATTCCTCTGCCAAAATTGTTTTCAGTTACACAGTCATCTGAGTATGCAATTGCTGGAACAATTTGCTTAGCCTTGCCTTTATCAAAACTTGGGTGGTAGGTGGTAAAAGAATACCAGTAGGAAAAAATAAGAACTCAATTCATGCCCTTTCTTTACTGTACAGCATCCAATTTTTGTTTTATTCTGGCCTGGCAGCACCTAAATAATAATAATAAAATCATAATAAAAGTAGAGCTATCTTTAAACAATGTCTTAACTCAAAAACAAAAATGAGTATATTGCACCTTACTAGTTCTTAGATGTGGTGGCTAGATTAATTTTTTTGTTTTCAAGTATTACCTTTTCTGTATTAGGACCACAGAAAAAGGACAGGACTATAGAAAACTCATTATCTACTTCATTACATAGATGATAGGGGTTCTGTAAATGAGACCAACATAACTGTTCATCAGTTATTGTTTGCACTTATCAAACAGATATTGGAAAATGCAATGGTATATTTAACAGGCAAAGGGACCAAATAAGAGAAGCTCATTGTTAGAACTTACATACCCTTCAGAAAACTGCAGTTAGCAGGAAACAGGTTACATATACAGTATGTTGGAACTCACCCAGTTCTTACACATACAAGTTTGACAGTGAACCACAAAAACACTGAGTGCCATCACTTAGTTTATGGGTCAAATTGCTCCTTGAGAATACATAAGAAACCTAAAGAAATAATAAGAGGGATGCCAGCTTCTCGACACCAAATATTTTTCTCTAGCTTGGCAGCTTCTTGTAATCTTGCTACTCATCTATATTCTTATTGTTGTATCTGTTGAGAGGTTATCTGGAAATATTTAGGGCCTCCCAGGCTAGAAACATGTCACACTAAGAGTAGTAACCCCCACAAATTCTTACAGTAGGATGTACTACTACATTCTAGGATGTACTATTGGGGATCCAGCCACCGAAGAGCATTCCTTGCATGAGGCAATGCAAATCTTTACTCCGGACCAGGCATAGATTTGTGGAGACAACGTAAAGGCCCTGGCAAAGTTTAACAAGTTTTAGTGGTGTGATAGACTTTCTCTTGCTTATTAATTATCCTATTTCTTTTCTATGTAAACCTGCAATTAGGCATCAACAAGTATATGAAAGTTACACTGCTTTTTTTTCCCCAATATACAAAGTCTGTGCTTATTAAAGGGTTGTATTGTAAAAGGGTTCCACAGCAGCATAAGCCCCTCACCTTACCTAGTGTTGAGAATCCTTAAATCTTTGATTGCTAATAGTCACAGAAATGCTGATCATTTAAAAGAGAGGCTTTTACCATTGGATTTAAAATACTAATGGAAAGTATTAAACCGCAAGTGCAAGAAGCTAATGCATTAGCTGCACCTACTGTGGTTAGGATGTTTTTCTGACCAAGAAGAAAACACGTGTTAATGTAGCTAACAACAGTCTATTAGGATGCCTCCTGACATAATCAACTTTCCTTATTCTAGCTATTTTCAGTTGGCTGTAGCAACAATAGTACGTCCATAAACATTGATCTGTTCGATATTTTCTTTGCTGATCATTATTGTTCAGATACTGTCCCTGATGGAACAGGGCAAACATGCCAGGCCATACTTTGCATGTTTTCTAAGCAATTTGGGCATCTGTTACTGCCTCAAAGAATAATTTTTGTGGTACTGCATCTTTCATCTTTAGAATAGCATTATGAGCAGAACTGTGATTAGACGTGTTGTTCTTTTTCTGACACTGCCAGAGCAAGAAGATAGTCACAGCCTGAAATGCACATCCCTGTTGAGACTTAGTGCTAAAACAAACACTTTGTGATTTGACAGAGGAAAGCACACCCAACACACTTTTAAAGCTGATGACAAATTTGGCTAGCTATGCAAGGCCGGCCAGCAGTCTTTTCTTCCTAGCTTATGTCATGTTTTGTTTTTATCACGCCTGCATGGAAGGTTTGTAGCCTGTAGAGTGGGATACGATTAGTGATTAGTGAGAAGTCTTTTCTGGCATATAGGGATATGTTTACATTTACTTTTGAAGCTCAGCTTGTGGTAACTTTGTAGTTATACTAAACTTGTCTTATGAGAAATGCAGGGGTTTCAATTTCTGATCTCCTTCTGAAAATGCTTGATTAAGTATTCAATTAAAGCAAACCTGTCACTATAAAAGCAAACTCTGCTCCAATGCTGTGAAATTTTCTGCAGAGGTCCACGGAAAAACTAACACTTACAGTAGTGTCCATCTCCTGTGTTTTAATTGTTGGGCTTGGATATATATTAAGTCTAAACTTCAGGCATCCTACATCAATTTCTAGGCACAATAAGCTCAATTTATCAAATCTTATTGGCTGTCCACCTGAGGGTCCTCCACTTTTGTGATTCTTACACCTCAGCCAGAATTATTTGATGCAGCTATGGGATAGAGTGCTGTCAGGTTGTTGATTAGACAATAAAGAAGAAGCAATACATTGATTTAGTCTTCTCTGCTCTCTTTTCCTGCCACCATTTTACTTTTCAGCACATGTGTATGAAGCAGAGCCAATTATCTCCTAGTGCCTCCGTCCCTCTACCAGTCTGAGTGCCGCTGTGCAAGGGATGACAGAGCCTGGTATCAAGACACATTTAGGTTTCTAATTCTAGTTGTATGTGAAAATACATTTATATTTTTAAAAGGAATACACAACTGTGTTAAATAATTATATATGCACATATACCTGGAGTTCAGCTTTACGTTCAGCTTTACGCTCTTGTAAAAGATGACAGATTTTCTAGGGTTGTCAAAGTTTAGGAATACTAAGGCATGTAGCAAAGTCATAAAAGTGTTATCATTAAATGTGTTGTATTAATTTGATGATGTGTCATGTAACAGAGGATTTTAAGGTATAACAAGTTGCAAAAACAAATATGGTATTTTTTATCCCTGTAATCATACTCAACTATGTAACATAAAACAATACTACTATCAAAAGTGTCCATATTTTATGTGTTAGATAATGTATCCCATTCTGTAAAATATAAGGATATTTGCAATCAAGTGGAAGTTTAATGGCTATTTAACTGTGAAAGGTCGTATCCCTTCTGCATATAGAACGGTGTCTGAATTCCAAGGTACAGGGTACCTCATTTACATTGTATATTATCTACAACACTCCAAAATGACACACACATTTATATGTGCATGTGCATATGGACACAGATTCACACAGATGAACATAGATGGTGGTAGATAGACAGATACTGACGGTTACCAAACTCTAATGCTCTAATGCTTTGCCGGCTTTGGGTAAAAAGAGTTGGTGGGACTTACCAATATGGTAGGTACCAATTATTATTATTATACTGAGTTGTGTTTCTATGATTATATTCAGGTAACCATTTCTTATGCTAGAACGTTCTGTTATTGTTTTGTAAAGAGGTCAATGTTCTCCTGTACCTTAAAGTAAAGTTGCCATGAAAGAAATATGGGTGCTGCGATTTTTGACCTCATTCTGAAAATGCTGATTGCCTGACTTTTTTGCCTTTAATACTTGCTGAGTCACTAACATAGCACACGGAAGTTTCTTATCTAAATCTGTGTTCAGGGTCAGTTACTCTAAGGGGTCTATTCACTAAGCTGCCGAAGGATCTAGCCATAGCTTCGACTGATCCTTCGGCTAGCTTTGGCCCCAGGACCCCTTCGGTTCAGTAGAACCAAAGGGCTGCTGTACGGGCTATTCACTATAGCCCGTGCAGCTCCCAAAGTTGGCCTAGTGGCTCAGTCGAGCCGAACGCATATGCCTCGGCTCGACTGAGCCACGGTGAAAGCCGAAGTTGGCCAAATGGCCGGCCATTGGCCGGCCGACAGCCTGCTTCTGACAGCTGGGCAGAGCCAGCC
>NW_017306994.1:1557887-1560188 GCF_000935625.1 Nanorana parkeri
TGGCCAAATGGCCGGCCATTGGCCGGCCGACAGCCTGCTTCTGACAGCTGGGCAGAGCCAGCCATCATGTCACGGCTGGCTCCGGCCACTTTCAGAGAGATCAGTGTCCCTGGTTACCCTTCCAACATTTGGATCGTCTAAGCCGAACCTCCGGCAGGCTACTCGCTGCTGTTCGGCCTATTCTCTTAGATGCCGAACAGCAGTGAGTGAATAGCCAAAGCCGCCGAGCGGCATTCTGCTCAGCTGTTCTGCTCGGTACCTCTGTGGTACCGAGCAGAATAGAAAAACAGTTTAAAAAGTAGTAAAAAATAAAATAGAAAACGATTCGGTGGAGCTAGCAGTGACAGCTAGCTACGCCCAACTGTTTTCTATTGGCTGGGCGGTTCTGCTGCCGTCAGAATAAAAACAAAATCACCATAGGAATGCATAGCTAGATTCCTATTGGTTTTTTTAATTTGCAATAGCCAATATCAAACTAGCTATTGCACCCGCCCACTGCTGCTGTCAATCACCAGAGTGGGACCTGCAGTTCTCCATCAGGTCCCCCTCTGGTGATTGAAAGCAGCAGAGGGCGGTTGCAATAGCTAGTTTGCTATTGGCAAATGCAAAGTGAAATAGCCAATAGGAATTTAGCTATTCAATCCTATGGTGATTTTTTTTTTTTTTTCTGACAGCAGCAGAACCGCCAGGCCAATAGAAAACAGTTGGCGGAGCTAGCTGTCACTGCTAGCTCTGCCAAATTGTTTTCTATTTTATTTTTTACTACTTTTTAAACTGTTTTTCTATTCTGCTCGGTCCCACAGAGGTACTAAGCAGAACAGCCGAGCCGAATGCCGCTCGGCGGCATTCGGCTATTCACTCACTGCTGTTCGGCATCTATGACAATAGGCCGAACAGCAGCGAGTAGACTGCCGGAGGTTTGGCTTAGCCGATCCAGATGTTGGATCGGCTGAGTCGAACACCTTCTGCACTTCGGGTCGGCCGAACATGCTGAGCATGTTCGGCCGACCCGAAGCCACCCGATGTACGACTGATTTCAGTCGATATACGGCTGGAATCAGCCGTACCAGCCTGAAGTGGATAGCCGAACAGCGTTCGGCTCACTTCGCTTCAGGTCGGTTAGTCACTTGGCTGCCTACGGCAGCTTAGTGAATAGACCCCTAAGTATTGAAGCATGAGAGGTAGCCTTACAGGCAGGCTACAAGCACTTTAAAAAGGAGAAGTGGACAATGGCAGCCATCATGTTTCTCATATGACAGGTTTCCTTTAGGCAGGAAAAAAACAATTTAGTGAAGGTAGGCTATGTTTAATTTGTTTTATTTTGTTTTTAACGATCTTGGAAAATGTTAATGTAAGGAGAATGAATAGGAATACGTTTCTTATGGGCAAGTGCTAAATATGCTTGGAATGAGTGTCTGGCAGGACTGGCATTTGGCATAAGTGTGGGTGTGCCTGAACAAATGTGTGGCCTGGTGTAAACTACTGCTAAATGATCAGCTTCAATGTTGTAGAAATGTAACACAATCCACTGCTGTCCCAAAACAGTGAAACCAAACCATGAACATTATTCTTTGTCTTGTTATGTCAAACTTTGAGCAGTGCACTTCAAATGTGCACTTCAAATGTGCACTTTTGAGCTTTCTAAGCTTGGATCATTTGTAGTCCCAATCTGGTGCTCATGTAGTCAAACACTGGAAGAATCATTATTCCGAAGTACTTGACATTCCATTAAAACTGATCATAAAATTGCCAAGAAAAAGCTCTATAACATCTGGACATGAAAACTAAACTCAAATGCTGGGAATATACTTAAAATGGATACAATGATTGTACTGTTACATTTTTTTAGAAAAGCGAGTGAGAGAAATTATTTGCAAAACCTTCATGAAATTCTAAAGCATGGTACTAATTAAAGTTGGTGTACTGGCTTATTGATACAGCATATAGTTTCCTTCAAATAATTGTTGATTAAGGGTTGGCAAAGTCAATATTGTTTACCATGCTGTAAGTGACCAGTGAAAATCACTCATTAAAATCCTTCTGCTATAGTACAACTGCTACTATGTTAATATATGTAGCACTGCTACTTCCTTAAAACATATATTTCTACCTTGTTAATAAGAATGTTTTTGTAAATAGAAAATCATGGACATTCTAACATTTACACACCAGAATTTCTATAAATATAGTTTTTTTTGGTTTTTGTAAACATTTTGTAACTAATTTCTTTCATGGTAACTGTGTTACATGCTGATCATTATATAAAATGTGTATATAAAATATAAATATATATATAAATAT
>NW_017306994.1:1560233-1561337 GCF_000935625.1 Nanorana parkeri
ATACATACAAAAGAGAATTAAGAATTTGATATTATTTTACTTTTTAACACTGTGATATATTCGAGTGCACAGTTTGCTGTATGGGGTAATATGGTTTTAAAGTTTTAAATAAAAACAATGTTTGTAGAAAATGAGTTGTATCTTTGAACATTTTTGAGGATTTGAACACTACTGGCTTGAAACATGTAACATTGTTAGAACTTTATGAGACATCTAGAAAATACCACCAAAAATAAGTAACTATAATGTTAAAAATTCAAACAGATTTCTGTATAATGTCTTAAAATAGACCTATGGGTAAGACAAAGGGTCTGTTTTTGCTGTTCTCTTGAAAATTGCTAGATGACCCTAGCTTTAATAATTTCCTAGTCACTGACTTGGGGCAGTTATGAAGACGAGGAAAGTCAGTAGAACGTCAGAAGTACCGATATTAATACTTTTGGGTACTTGATTGGAAGTACTGAAGTAAGAGTGTCAGCATAACAGTAAAAAAAAACAAGTAGGAAGAGGAAGCAATTATCAGGAAGAGAGGTCAGCAATGCAGTATCCATGTTTCTCATATAACATGATTACTTTAAGGTAGCTACAGTCATAGGTTGGCCATAAACATGAAATAAACTATGTGGACAGGCATTTGTGGATACTTGACCATCATACTTACCTATATGGCCAGAAGTATGTGGGCACTCTTCCAAATTCTAGGTTCAGGTCAACTGATTCCAGTGAAGGATAATGCTACAGAACACAGAAGACCTTTTAGGCAATTGTGTCCTTCAAACCATGTGGTAACAGTTTGGGAACGGCTCTCTTCTGTTCCAGCATGACTGTGCTCCTATGCAATAAGCCAGGTCTATAAAGACATGGTTTGATAAATTTGGTATGAAGGAACACAAATGGCTTATATAGAGCCCTGACCTTGGTCCTGTTGAACACCTTGTGGATGAACTGGAATGAAGATTGTGAGCCAGATCTTCTTGTCCAACATGTGTACTTGACCTTACAAATGTTCTTGTGGCTAAATGGGCACAGATTATTTGAGATACACTTCAAAATATTTAGTAAAGTCTTCCCAAAAAAGTGGAGGCTGTTATAGTCTCAAATGGG